>NC_143566.1:99770000-99935000 GCF_054136105.1 Typopeltis vanoorti
TTGATCACGCCTACTACACCGGCGGCAATAATTGACATCATAAAGAGTCTTAAGAATAAAATAGCTCCTAGTCTTGATGGCATTATTACAAATAAATTTATTGCCCCGTAGGGCTGTTGTGCATCTCACTACGCCGCCATAATTAACGCAATAATAGTAGAAAACGAACCACATTCTAATAATAATTTGTGAGTTCAACAAATCTTCATCATCGGCCTGTAGAGTAAGATAGGCTGAGAGTCAGCAGATAGTAGGAGAGGAAATAAAGATAGAGTGCATAGTGGTAGAGTAGGTGAAAGAGGCCTCAGTTGACCTGTTTTAGCTGTTTGCCCCCCAGGGGCGTTTCTAAAACGGTCGTTGATTTTTCACTTTACAAAAAAAAGGAAAAATCCTAAAAAGGAAACATGTAACGAAACAAAAACAAAAAAGTACACAGAAAAGCAAAAATTGAAAGCTAAACTTAGAGGTGGAGGAAGGATCTGGCCCGAGTGATGCAGCTCACAAGGAACTGCACCGCCTCGCTGTAAGCCTTCGCCGCTCGGGTTCTCAGGTCCTCCCCCACCTGTGGGAGCTAAAAACCAGTGAAGCTGAGTACAGTAAACCCACAAAGTGGTTACTGTGTCTTTCTTTTGTTGTGGGCTGTTAATATTCTCTTGGCTACATCACTTCCCTTGACCATGTCCAGTTTGCAGAGAGCTATAAAAAACGCCGAAACTGCCTCCTCATCTAAATCCATAGCTACCTCTACTTGATCAGGGCTGATTTTGCTGATGTCATCCACGAAAAGGTCACCCCATTTTGCACTGACAACATCAGGTCCATGCTTCCCTGTAAGGAGGAGTTCAGGTTCTCCTAATTTTGCCATCGCTTCTTTGAATTTATCCGCCACCCCAGGGATACCTCTAATAAGATGGCTTAGAGTCTCCCCTGCTTTTGCATGAGGAACTTCTGGGTGAGCGGTCTCAGATACTTTTGCTGTTTTGGGCGTTACCAACTCTTCTTCCTGTGGGCTTAATGGCCGTTTGGAGGTGTTGATGTTCACCTCCATCTTTCCTTCTTCTGTATCTATTTCATCTGTATTAGTATCTATATTGGTACTGATGGTTTCAATAGCCACTGTTTCTTCTTGTTGGATTTTACTGCTTGTGGAAGTTTTTTTCCCCTTTCGGTTTTTCTTAGAAGTGGAGGTATGGATTTCTGTTATATCAGGAGCAGCCTCGAAAGGAGGAGAAGCTTCCTGTGGTGTGTCATTTCCATTGCTTGGTGGAGTTGCTGGCGTGATTGCACCACCCATCCTCTCAGCAAGGGTTCTGGATGGGCATGTGTCCACTTTGTGGTCAATTACCCCACATTTCAGGCAAGCTGACTCACAGTTGTCTTGGTTGTGGCCTGCTTTGAGGCAGTTTTTACATTTCACTCTAGGACAGTCTGCCCCAAGGTGAGTGAAAGCACCACATCTAAAACATTGTTTTTTAACACCAGGGTAATTTATCATTACTCTGGCGGATCCAATAAAAATGAAGTTGGGAACGGGCGTTTTCATCTCGAGGGAGATGTGGACTTCACCCGACTTCCATTTGGGGTTTTCTGCGTCATTTAGGACTTCCACCTTGTGTATAACGCCGAATTTCCCGAATATTTCGTGGATGATCTTTACATCCGTTTCAATATATTCTAAAGGGAATCTGGGGATTCTAAGTAATTTGGTAATACTCCCTACCAAAAATGGAACTATTGTTTTTCCATTACATTCGAATCCTGCAAGTAGTTTGTCTCTTGTTTGCTCACTCCTTACTACTACTTGGAAGCGGCCACCACCAAAGGGAGTAAACCCAAAAATCTGCTCAGCACCGACGCTTTCGATGAGGGCTTTGGCCAAACATCGAGGTCGTACATCAGCTTTCACTTCGATTCCAAGGGTCCGCGTACGCGGCAAAGCCATGCTGGTGAGGCCTAAGCTATTCCCACCACCTAGTGTGTTATTGTTGCCCCAGTCTGGGGTTTATTCTGTATCTGCTGCTGTAGTTTATTATCAAGTGTCTCTATGAGACGCTTTGCCGATAATAACTGAGCTAACATATACTATAATTTGCTCTTAGCTAAACAATTTGCTAATCACTTATTTGCTAACCACACTACAGAAATGATCCTGTGAAGTAAGATAATTAACGGTTAAACAATCTAAATTATAACCATATTCTAGAAAATATCGTTATTGTTATTTTCCTTCCTATTAATCCAACATTCCTTATAGTCCTTATAAGGACTGGCTTAAAGGGGCGAAGCAATAATGCTTTTCATCTTCCCCGTTATCTGTAGAGGACAGTGTAGGGATAAGGTGTTATTGAGCAATTAAAGCTCTGATCATGGCAGTAGAGTAACAGCAATAGCCGAGCCTCAGTTAGAACTTCATTGGCTACAGCATTGCCATCCATTACCCTCCAAGAGTATTGGATTGAATGAATCAATCATCGACTATGTAAGTAAAGGTGAAATCTCAAAAATACGGACGATCTCTAGGCCACTCCATAGTGGACGAAAGACCGTCCAAACTCAGCGTTGGTTCCACTCAGTGACGGGCTCCCCGACCACTGAGCAGAACCGCTCATATTCCGAGGAAAATAATTCACCGGCAAGTACCCCTCAGCGGGCCGTGCCGGAGAACACTTTCCCCGGAGACTCAAAGTGCTCCCTTAGGGCAAAACCTAAGAGAGCGAACTCATTAACCCAGGATAACAGCAACAGCCGAACCTCAGTTAAACTTCATTGGTTCAGCATTGCCATCCGTTACCCTATATGGGCATCTCATATAAAACCAATCGACTATGTAAGTAAAGGTTCTATCTCAAAAATATGGACGATCTCTAGGCCACTCATTCGTGGGCGAAAGACCGTCCAAATCTCAGCGTTGGTTCTACTCAGTGAAACTCGATTACCGAGCAGAACCGCTCAAATTCCGAGGAAAATAATTCACCGACAAAGCCCCTCAGCGGGCTGTGCCGGAGAACACCGTCCCCGGAGACTCAAAGTGCTCCCTTAAGGCAAAAACCCTAAGAGAGCGAACTCAAAAACTCGTCGCCCAAGGGGATAAGAGCAACAGCCGAACCTCAGTTAAACTTCATTGGTACAGCTTTGCGTTGCTATCCATCACCCCCAAGGGCATTAATGAACCAATCACCGCATCTCACGGTCGATTGATTCCTCTTTCTCTAAATCTTTAATCCAACATTGCCTTATAGTCCTTATAAGGACTGGCTTAAAGGGGCGAAGCAAGAATGCTTTTCATCTTCCCCGTTATCTGTAGAGGACAGTGTAAGGATAAGGTGTTAGTGAGCAATTAAGGCTCTGATCATGGCAGGAGGGTAACAGCAATAGCCGAGCCTCAGTTAGAACTTCATTGGCTACAGAATTGCCATCCCTTACCCTCCAAGGGTATTGGATTGAATGAATCAATCACCGACTATGTAAGTAAAGGTGAAATCTCAAAAATACGGACGATCTCTAGGCCACTCCATAGTGGGCGAAAGACCGTCCTAATCTCAGCGTTGGTTCCACTCAGTGACGGGCTCCCCGACCACTGAGCAGAACCGCTCAAATTCCGAGGAAAATAATTCACCGACAAAGCCCCTCAGCGGGCCGTGCCGGAGAACACCTTCCCCGGAGACTCAAAGTGCTCCCTTAAGGCAAAAACCTTAAGAGAGCGAACTCAAAAACTCATCGCCCAAGTGGGTAAGAGCAACAGCCGAACCTCAGTTAAACTTCATTGGTACAGCTTTGCGTTGCTATCCATCACCCCCAAGGGCATTAATGAATCAATCACCGCATCTCACGGTCGATTGATTCCATCTCCATCCAATCCAACATTGCTGATATAATTAAGTGATTATAATACTTTGGTGTGAAATATATAATGGTGTTTTAAGCACATTTAGAAGTTTAGAAAGAAAATTTAAAATATTAAAGATTTTTAAATGAATTTTAAATAACATAAACTTTACATCATAATTTCATAAAAGAAATTCTTTACAAACTTTGGAAACTGTGTAAACGTAGTATGCAGCAGCATACCCTTCATGGGTTATATTAATGCAAACTAAATACAAATGTAAATTTTTTTTTCTCTCATGTATAATTCTCCGGTACTTATTCCTTATATGTACCGGAGAATTAGATGTTTTAAGTTTCTTCATACTTATCGAATAATTGATAGATATTTTAGATTACACTTAAGAAGATATGGAGAGAATTTATTTCTCTATAAACTATTTCTTTATAAAAAAAAAAAACAATTTGAAAGTTTTGCGATTTATGATTTGCAAATGTGAAATATTCAAACAACAAAATGTGTGGTTAGCACAGGAAAAAAGAAAATGCACATCTATGGTTAATCTTGTAAAAACGTAAGAATAGCGATGAATTTGTAAAACAAAATGGAACTGACAAATCAAACCACAATGCAAGAATTAAGAAGTAGTGAGAATCTAAAGTTATTTCTCCAAAACAACAAATTCATTTTAATATTATTTAACGTTAACGAATAATCTGAAAAAAAAAAAAAAGGATGTAGATTCCAAACAGGCAAATTCTTTATATTACGTCATGGTTGAAACGGTTACATTAAAAAATGTATAAACGTATTCCGCATACAATTTCTTTCGGCGCCACCTACCGGCGTATTCATTGAAGGAGTTTTTTTTTAATTATTATTTTTAAAGAAGGCGAAATATTTATTTTCCTACGTCATCATAATTTATCGCAAATTTATTTTTATTAATAAATCCATAATTATTCTTATATTTAGCAATTTAAAATAAAAGTTCCGTTAGTATTTTTATTATTTTTTATTTGATGAAATAAATGCAACATTTGTTCTGAACTTTACGCTGAATTTTTAAAAAATAAATGTTGCTTCAAAATTTTATTAAAATTTTCTTATATTGAAATGTTGAATATTGTAGATTTCCCTATATTTTATACGCACATTATCTACTCTATAATATAAAATGATAAGCTTTTTTTTGTAACGTTTTTGTGTCACATTTTTTGTCAAGTTATTTGAAACGTTTTGAAACTCAGGGCTACCTTGAGTATCGAGTCTTCAAAATTCGAGTCATCAGAATTCAAGGAGAACAGGCCTACCAGTCAGGTACTCAGGGGGATTGGCGCCGTATGCGCCCGGGGGATGGGGGCCACACCCCTTTCGAGTCTTCAAAATTCGACTCATCTGAATTCAAAGAGAACCGGCCTATCAGTCCGGAAATCGGGGGGGGGGGGGCGCCGTATGTGCCAGGGGGAAGACACCCCTTTCGAGCCTTCAAAATTGGAGTCATCAGAATTCAAGGAGAACCGGCTTACGAGTCCGGAACTCGGAACTCGGGGATTTGGGCGCTGTAAGTGCCAGGGGGAGGAAAACCCCCCTTTCGAGGCTTCAAAATTCGAGTCATCAGAATTCAAAGAGAACCGTCCTATCAGTTCGGAACTCGGGGGATTGGGTGCCGCAGGCACCAGGGGGGGGAACTCCCTTTCGAGGCTTCAAAATTCGAGTCATCAGAATTCAAGGACAACCGGCCTACCCGTACGGAACTCGGGGAGGCTTGGGCGCCGTAGACGTTAAGGGGGAGGATCCGCCTAGTATATATATATATATATATATATATATATATATATATATATATATATATATATATATATATATATATATGTATGCAAAAAATTAAGTTTGTGCCTGAAACATAGTTCAAGTCTAAAGATGGTACAACACTAGGGCAACTCATTGTAAAGGTGGGTAAAGCTCTGATCACTATTCTTAATATTAATCCCAAGTATTGATCCTAAGTATGCAAACTTAATTGTTTGCATACTTGGGATTAGGAGTTAAATAACCAAACTTATAAAATTACTTGGTAACCCTAATATATATATATATATGTAATAAATTTTTTAACTTGGGGATATTGTGTATTAGGATAACCAAGTTATTTTATAAACTTCATTATTTTAACTCCTAATCCCAAGTATGCAAACAACTAAGTTTGCGCTTGAAACAAAGTTCAAGTCTAAAGATGATACAACACCAGGGCAACTCATTGTAAAGATGGATAAAGCTCTGATCACTATTTTTAGTATTTTCCCATATTACTATAACCTTGGTATTTAGGGTCTAGCTACTCACTGAGGAGACCTCAAAAAAGGTTGAAACCGGTCTGGGTAGTGACCCCACCCATAATGCATTGCAGTATACATCTTCTAGTGAGATGTGCTTTATATTATGGGAAAACACTAAGAATAGTGATCAGAGCTTTACCTACCTTTACAATGAGTTGCCCTGGTGTTGTACCATCTTTAGACTTGAACTTTGTTTCAGTATGCAAACTTAATTGTTTGCATATACTTGGGATTAGGAGTTAAAATAACCAAGTTTATAAAATAACTTGGTTATTCTAATATACAATATCTTCAAGGTAAAAAATTATTACATCTATATCTCCTCCAGAGACTTTTATTAAAAATAAAAACACCTTGTTGCAACTTCTATAGGTAAAGTTGATAAGGCTCCGTATGGTATTTAGGGTCTAGCTGAAGGAATCAATCGACCGTGAGATGCGGTGATTGATTCATTCAATCCAAAATCCAATACCCTTGGAGGGTAATGGATGGCAATGCTGTAACCAATGAAGTTCTAACTGAGGCTCGGCTATTGCTGTTACCCTCCTGCCATGATCAGAGCTTCAATAGCTCAATAACACCGTATCCCTACACTGTCCTCTACAGATAACGGGGAAGATGAAAAGCATTCTTGCTTCGCCCCTTTAAGCCAGTCCTTATAAGGACTAAGGGTCTAGCTACTCACTGAGGAGACCTCAAAAAAGATTGAAACCGGTCTGGGTAGTGACCCCACCCATAATGCATTGCAGTATACATCTTCTAGTGAGATGTGCTTTACATTATTGGAAAATACTAAGAATAGTGATCAGAGCTTTAACCACCATTACAATACAATGAGTTGCCCTGGTGTTGTACCATCTTTAGACTTGAACTTGGTTATCTCCTTATATATATATCCTTATTATATTATATATTATATATATATATATATATATATATATATATATTAAATTTTATATATTTATATTTTTATCTGTTTTTAATAAAGATATTTTTTTCCATAACATTTATTTATATAAAATTTAATTCAACCGAATATTCGATGCTGCGCTCAAGTGTCAAACCGAATATTTGCTATTTAGTTATTTACCCAAATCATGGTTCGGAGCATCGTTAATTATTAATATTATCTGTTGTTAACGCTTACAACATTATCAGTTCGTCTGGATATCTGAGAGTGTTATACTGTAATTAAGAATTCAACAAAGCCTATTAATATATCAACCACTTCTCAAATAAATGTCGGATGAGTGAAGAATTTGTAGGATTGTACTTCATTTAATTGAATCAACTTTAACGAAATATTT
The DNA here is from genome assembly GCF_054136105.1 of Typopeltis vanoorti. NCBI lineage: Eukaryota > Metazoa > Arthropoda > Arachnida > Uropygi > Thelyphonidae > Typopeltis > Typopeltis vanoorti. The sequence continues at coordinate 99,777,473 of NC_143566.1, forward strand.
GTTAGTTACATCTATGAATAATGAAGTCGTTATCAGAAGTGTACTTGATACATCTTACCGTAGGCGGCGCTAGTGATGCACTCTGGGGATTATGTAAAATGCTTCTAATTGATGTATCAAAACTTGTTTCATAGCTTGGGACATAATAATCAGTGACACATCTCAACCCCTTCTCCCCTTTATGTTTCCCTGTAACCAAGCAAAATTCTGAAAGGAACCCAGCAAAGAGGAAAAGACAAATCTCGGGATCAGTTAAGAATGGTTAGCGAAACTTCACAATTCTCATAATTTGTGCAACTCCAAAAGACCATTTTGGCAACAACATGAAGTAACAAATTTGCGTTTTCCTAATTAGCTGTAATTACTCATCGTGCAGTTGTTTACCGGATGATTAGTCAAACGAATAACGAACTTCAGTAAAATGAAATTAAGGCTTCACTAAATTGATAATCACATCGCGAAAATTATTTATCACACGAAGAGATGAAAATCTCGGGAAAATTGAACAATACTTCTACAGTCGTGAAATAATTAGACAATTAAGGATTTCAGAACAGAATTCTTTAACTGTCTAATTACTTCGGTTTTGAATTAATTTTTATTAACCTTTCCGGTATCTTTGATGATTAGATGATAATGAGAATACCTCTATTGTGATTAGACATAATGATAACAATCCCATCGGATAAAGATACGACATTAACAAAAGCAGAACTCGGAATTGGAGAAGTCACATAAAAAGTGGAGATTATTTATTATTATTATTATTATTATTATTATTATTATTATTATTATTAAGATATTAAGATATTTTAATAATCCCACACCAAAATCAATAGAAGAAAAACTAAACAATTATAAACACAATTGGATAGAACATGTAAACCGAATGGCCAACATCCGACATCCTAAACAAATACTAAAATATAAGCTAACTGGAAAGGGAAGGCAGGATATACCTCAAACAAAAAGGTTATTTGATGGATAATGTATTCATCAATATTCTAATAATGTATTCAATATATTCCGGAATAGACCAATATATTCTATATCCGTAATTAGCGTTATGATTATTATGATGATGATTATAGAACTTTCGTATCTCAGTCGGTATAGACGAAGCCCTTTGGTCAGAAAGATCTGGGTTCGATTCCCGTCAGTCACGTGAAGAACTTTTATCTGGTCTCTTTCGACTAAAGGTGAGTTCGCAGGTCGCATACGGAGGTAGAGCGTTTTTCACAAAGAACAGGCAAAGAGGCCTGATACATACATAATCCCTCATTACGGGGCTCAACCAGTCCTAAGGGAGGTTGAGGAAAGGGAGAGAACCTCACACCAATAAATAAAATCATTATTATTTACAATCTGTGAGTTTTTGTAATTTATAATTTGTCTTTTTAATTTGGAGATGAAACAAGTGTTATAACTTCATTATAATGAAATGGTACATTAGACGGAAATTATTCAAAAAAATAAATAAATAAAATATAAACATAACAAAGTTTTCTCAAACACTAACATAAGGACCCAAATATGCCCTGTCCATTTTCCTTTCCACCTTCAAAAAGGTTAAAGCGTGCAAATGCAGTGGTTCTCCCTGGGCGCTTATCCTCGCTTCTACACACTAAGTAGAAAAAAGAGCACTTACATTTATCTTTATATAATGTGCATCTACACCCATACATATAAACAGTTCAATCGACACTGCTCCTGGCTGTGGGTGCTGAAATAAACTCACGAAACAACATCCATCTATTATCTTCCTCAGATAAACTCAGCACATGTTTCGAGGAAGACAGAAGAAACGCCACCACAATAACAAAAAAAAAGTTCAGTACAACACAAAAGTCATGGACATTTATCAAAAATGAATGCACTCAATATTTTGTACACCGAATTTTTGTAGTATCATAAATATAATAATAATAATAATAATAATATATATATATATATATATATATATATTTTTTTTTGGAAATAATGCTGGAAGTAGCATGCGCTTCGAGTGACACAGAGCAAGGATAAATGAAAAGAATGAACAGTAAAAAGTCTGATTACGATTACATTAAAAATACAATAATGCCACGAGACCAATATATGATATCTGTGAACTGTATATTTCCTGGCTGGTTTGTCTGTTGTGTACCGAGGGATCAGAGTTTAATAGAGAGAAAGTTTAAGTCGCCTTGAATGGAATAGTTCTTTTCAAACTTCCTTATTGTTCTGAAATGGGATTCCACCCCAAGGTTTTTGCTCCAAAACGTATGACAGTACTATAAAGTCTAACTGAAAACCGTGTGTGTGTGTGTGTGTGTGTGTGTGTGTCAGAGGGTGGGATAAAATAGAAGGTGAAGAATCTTTAAGTCGTTTAAAATTTTAAGACATTGTTTAGAAACATCTCTGGATTTGTATTGGGAAGTATGACGTCTATCACGTGGTCTATGGAATACTTATTTAAAAAAAAAATGAGGTACAATTACGTTTGAAGGGAGTGAGTTTGACTTTATGTTTCTTCCCATAGAACGTATGTAAATCAATATTAAGTCTTTTGAATCGAGATCATTGCTTACTTGAACAATATAGAGTTTCTGAACAGAAGGAAGGGTCAAAGACCTCAATGACGAAATAGATGGCAAAAGAAAACAGCAGTCTCTCATCTGTAATACTATGATTAGGATTGGTTCTCCATGAAAGAGGATCACTGATATAATAGGAGAAAATGTGTGTGTAGAAAAGCAGATCGTTCATTTTAGTTAAATACAAAGAAAGCTGTCAGCTATCTGGAAAAAGACTGGGTCAATTTCTCCCAACCTGTCTACAACCATTGTCTAGTAGCACGCGACATTAACAGGAATTTCCTATAGAACGGCTGTGGTTGAATCATAAGAACAATCGCCAATTCAGTGATGGGATATCAAGTTCCCGCGGCTAGCCTAGTGGCTTTACGCTTCGCAATCATATGACTGGGGAAGGAGTGTCCTAAGTTTGATTCACGTCTACGACGTGAGGAGCTCAAGGATCTTCCTCAGCCAGAGCCAAGTTAGCCGGTCTTGGGCGTGGACAGCAGGGTTTTTTCCGCTAGTTTACCTGGCGTTTTTCATCTCCCAAGCAGGCAAACCGGCCGCGCGAACACACAGGGATACAGCCAGGAATACTCGAGGCATAGGGGGTGACCATTCTATCCTCGTATTTCGGTTACGAAATCCAAGCATGCTTGGAGGGTTGTGGGTCTTAAAGGCCTGTTAAAGCCATTGAGATAGATAGATAATGATGGGATGTCAAGTAGGTCCAGAAATGGCTTTCGATTGAATTTCTCATAATTTTGAGGATAATGAGCCATCAATTTTGTTCACACAAATTAGTCTTCCTTTGATCAGAACTTTGATTATTAAACTAATAACCATCAGTGATTAACACCTGCTGTTACAGTGATCTATGATCATCACCACTAATGGAAGTGATCAAGCTGCCCTGCACGAAGGCTAATTTTTATTGCCAAAGAATTGTAGACCTTAAGAATTAAAAATAAATCCAGTTTGTAGAATAAATAGTCTCATATTAAGTTTAATCGTTTACTTTTGAACGTTTGTAATGTTTTCTACTACCATTAGCCTTCACGAAAGATCGTATTCATTCTTCTTTCTTTCTTGCAAAACCATTTAAAATATTTTTATATCCTCCTATTTACTTTATTAGGCTTATGAATGTTTTTCCTGTAAAACTCCTTAACAAGCTTGGTTAATTATCATGTATGGAATTTATGCATGATAAATTGCACACATAATTATAATTATATAATAAATAAATGTAGTTTTTATACTACTTTCAAACAAGAGATAAATTTAAGATTACATGTATACAGTTAATAATATGAAAAGTAAAACTAATGAGATGAAGAGTCTGCAAAACAAAAGTTAAAGTTGTCGATTTATTTAACATTGGTATATAAAAACGTAATGTTCTCTAAATAAAGACTTTATAATTTGTAAAGTCTTTATTTAATAACTGAGTTTGCTATGCAAGGACCTCCTAGCACAAAGCAAGAAAGAAATTAACGTACTCCTGGTTTACTGTTAAAAGAAATAAAGATGATACGGTGAAGAGAACATTGTGAATGGAAAATGGCGAAACTTTTATGTAACTTTTACAACTTAATGAAGTAATCTTTTTTCTTATGTGATTGAGTCATGAGGTCGTATTGAAGATGAAAGTTAATGGACAATATAAACAAAGCAACCTTCTATATTTATAGTTATGAGATTGTTTTGTAAATGACTCGCTGTTTCTATGTTTTCAACAAATGATTTAAGATATACGAATGAAATCTTCTTAACAATGTTGTCTTTACAGATCACATAAGAAATCACCTAAGAAATGTTGTAAATCAGGAGGATTGTAAGAAGACGAGTGACTATTGGGAAATCTTTCTTCAGAGAACAAGCACAGAACCTCTTTACAAGCCACATTGAAATTCACTTACCATCTAAAGGCATCCATGTCGTGCTTTGAATGATAAAAAAATAAAATTAGCGCGCGCACACACACACACACACACACACACACACACACACACACACACACACACACACACACACACACACACACACACACACACACACATTATTTGAGGCTTGAAATTCTTGTTTAGTACTAAAGTTTGGTGTATGTAAGCAAATGAAAAACATTCCAAAATATTTCGATAAGTTAAATATATGGAACAATCTAAACTCATCTAAGTGTGCCTTCCATTATTCAGTTTTCGCTTCTAAAGACAGATAACACCATCCTTCTCTTTACTTTCGTTCAACGTTTGGTGCATTGCTTTGTCGGTAAAAAAAAAAATTTCTCATCATCTGGCAGTTATCCAAAATTCACTTTTATCATTGAGTCGTCCTTAGACACCAAGAAAAATTCATAACAATAGCGATTAAAGAGGCGCCATACAGAGTTAAAAAATAATCATTTGTTTCTGCTAGGATTAGCAGCTCCCCCTAGGAATAAAACTTCTCACTTCAAAATAAAATAATAAATAAAAGTTAGAATGGAGTCGACCAATGACATGAGAGCGTATATATTATTGACCATCTCATTCTATAAACTCCTTGCTAATGTCTTTGATAGGAAGATTACACTGAAAATGATGCAAAAGCCACTTTTATCCAAAACATCCTACAAATAAGTATGTGTAAAATATTGTTTTGAACTATGTGGTACAATGTAGGGTCAATGCGTAAGCGTAAAACAGATCGGTTTCCCAAACTTCAATTTCTGGTTTGTTAACCAGAGTTCGAAGTATCACATCTTGCTATACCGAAGGATCCATCCCAGATTAACAGTTGCTGCAAGTACACGTGAGGAACCAGTGTGTTTTGTGTTGTGTGCTTTCATTTACTATTCACTGAAGACTTCATACGAGATGCTTTAAATGATTTATCTTTCCCATATCAACATATCAATACAGATACTATATGTTGATATGTACCGTTGGCATTTCTGCATCCCTGTAGTGGTCGATTGCTGATCACTCATTTCTATTAACTGTACTGTTATCTTCCTATCTTGGACTCCCCCCCCCACCTCTCTAGCGTCTGTCTATAGCACTATCATAACGACATCGCAATATTTTCTCCTTGTGGGCAAGACCAAATTACGAATCCTGTCTAGAAGGAGAAGAGTTTTAATCAGGGCTTTTCATCTGAAGATTAGTTAGCAGGTATCTTAGAGATTGTAGGGTTTTCCCATAAAAAATCAAATTTTTTCCCTACAACATAAACATACTGTCTAGAAGAATACCGCAGTCAATACACATAAATACACTACTACACTGCTATCTCATAGCTATAGTTGCTTAGGTGTAATTTCAGAAAAGAAAAAAATTTCTTCCTGGGACTCTGAAATATATTTTAATTATTATTAACTACAGTTAACTGCTCTTACTATTCATTCCTCAACTCTACATTTAACAACAACAACAACAACTGTACTGGTTAGATGGGTGAAGCAAACATGCTTTTTATATTCCCCTTTGTGTAAGAAAATTTTGGGATGGGGTGGTTGTGAGCTTAACGCTGTCCCTTTGGGGGACTGTGGGTTATTGGTGTTCAGCTGGGAGTAGAAGTGACTCGTGTCTTTTGTTTGCAGTGGTTTGCTTCACTGTAGTTGGCAGCTTGCCTTTTAGAAGAATTTTTCCTCTAGGTCGTGAAGGAGGAAGAGATGAATGGTATTTTGGTCTCTCGATGGACCTGAGTGTGTCTAATAAGCTATGGAGCGTCCAGAATCATCCGGAGGCATTTATTTTGAGTTCGCTGGAGTTTTCGAATGTTCGATTTTGAAGTATAGATCCATGCTGCGGAGGAGTATGTGATTACAAGGCGTATCACCATCATGTATATTAGCAACTTGTTTTGTATGTCTAGTATGCTGCTACGGTTGATCATGAGGTAAAGTTAAGCTATGGCTATGGATGTCCTAGCTATGAGTTTGATGTGGCTGTTAAATCGGAGTTTTTTTAATCGAGTTGTAAACAAGGTTTTTGGTTTCTGTCTGCTATGGAATCTTTTCTCCAAAGAGCTGGGTGTCATCTTTGAAGGGAGATTTCCTTCTTGAGAATAATATGGCTGAGTTTTTGCGAGGGTTTACTTGGATCCTCCAGTCAAAGAACGATTTTTCTCAGTCCAGTGATGCTGTCTTGGAGTCATCGGATTGTCAGATGGGGGCGGAGCGATCTTGCTAGTATTGCGTCATTTGCATATAGGGCTCTGATGGTTGTGCTCTGGATTTGTGGGATGTCTGCTGCGTAGATTGAGAATAGTAGGGGCCAGCAGAGAGCCCTGTGGAACTCCTGCTAGGATTGTGCGCCTGAATGAGACTATTGATGAGACTTATCCTTATTAGATTTATTGCATGTTTTCATTTCTGAGTTTATAGAGAAGGCTATGATGCCAGACTTTATCGAAGACCTTAGCGACATCTAAAAATACCGAGGGGAGTGTGCAGGTTCCAGTTATACCCATTTGTGATGTCTTCTACTAGTTGGCGGGTTCGTTGTACTGTGCTGTGTTCTCGTCAGAAGCCGAATTGTTCATTTAGAATGATTTCTAGTTTATCTGTTGTCTCTCTTAGTCTTGAGAAGATGACTTTTTCTGTAATTGTTTGGACAGTAGGTTGGATAATAGATTGATGGGTCTGTAACTTTCGGAGAGATGGGGATTATTTCTGACATTTTTATTGGTATGATATCAGCACTTTTTCAAGCTATAGGAAAGTGAGTGCTGAAATCTTATTATCGCGTTAGTTATATTAACTAGATGCACTATAGCCTTTCGTGGTGCAGATTTATAATTTTGTTTGTGATGCCATCTGGACCTGGAACTTTAACTTGACTGTTCAAGTTGTTTAGTATTTTTTTGTCTTGTGGAGCCCTTGTGTTGTGGTATCTCTTGCTGGCTTTGTTTTTAGCTCTGAATTAGGTATCCTCTGAGATCTAGCTGGTCGAGTGGATGGCTGTTGTTTTGGTGACTGATGCTAGAGCTTTGTTGATTTGATTTGTTAGGTTATTCACAGATTCCTCTATCTCCTCCTTGTTGTGGATGATGGGTGCTGGGCCGATGTGCTTCGGGAGAATTTTGGATAGCTTGTCCCATGCTATGAAGGAGTGCATGGAGGAGAGTTGATCTTGCGTGCCTAGTTTAAGCAGGATGGGATTATGATCTGACGATAGCTCGTTGATCGTCTCTAGTTGATATTGATATCTGATGTTTCTGAAAATGACAATATCTAGTACATCTGAACTGCCTAGAGGGCTCTGATGGGTGGGTCTTGCAACTACAGCTAAGTTTAGTGTTGTATAATTGAATAAAGTGAAGCCGTTTTTATTGATTGTGGTGCTAAACCAAGCTGTATGCTTGGCGTTTGATTCTACTGATATGATAATTGAGTCTGTGGAGCCGAAGATGGAGTCCAAATCTAACATCAGTAGGGGGTTACTTGGTGAAGTGTAGGCTGCATAAATTTTGTGTCTGCCAGCATTGTTGGTTTGCACTTCAACCCACACAGTTTGCACATCAAACCCACACAGTTTGATGGTTTGTGGGTTGGTTATGACATTATGGCTTAGATAGTTGTTCATATAGATGACGGTGCCTCTTCCTGCAGTTGTTCTATACATGGAATAACTTCTAAGTTTTGGATTATTAGCTGGTCTGAGGTGCGTTTAGTTGATTGATTAATATTATGTCAGGATTGTGACTGTGTGAAAACTCTTGTAGTTCCAGCATTCCAGGCAGTGATCAAGAGGGAGTTCGGATGCAATTTTTTTTTCATGACTGAGGGCTGTCAGAATGCAGTCGGTTCCTTGCAGGAATCTCTTTGTAGAGGTTGGTGACATGTTGGGTTTACTGAATTCATCAAGCATGGTGGCTACTGAGGCAGTTAATATTTCTGTTAGGTTGGGGCTTGTTTGTTCATGAGAAGCTGTATTTGTTGAGCTAACTGCCTCTGCGTTGGTTTTGGTTTTGGGTTGCTTTCTTTCCTGAGTTATCAGAGTTGGATTTATTTGAGTTGGAGGATGACTACCCTGGTTTCTTCGAGTGTCATTGATGGAGTGTGACTGGGTAGTTCTTATTTCCCCACGGTTTTTTGGATGGAGAATACAACCTTTATAATTGGAGGGACGCAGTTGTCGCATCTGGCCGGTGTTGGTCTTGGCGTGGTGCTAGTTTAATGGTTTTCGCCGCATTTCAGACACCTGTATTCTGCCTTGCTTAATTTTTGGACATGGCCAAACGTTTGCCATCTATGGCACTGCTGATGCCTTCTTCCTGAGCGGTTAGGTTGTTATTCTAAGTCAGTAGACAGCTTTCAACTCATAAACCCGCTTCTGAGTTCTGAGTGTTGCTAATTTCGATCAGCACTAGTGGTTCTAAGCATCCTGCTTACTTTGATTGAAGCCGGACACTGATTGGTGTGGTCTGCTGTGATTTAATCGGTAGTGATGCCCTCAGCAACTCCTCGGAGCACCACCTTAAGATTTCTTTTGCTAGTTAGTGTGGTATTATAAGGCAACTTAGCGTTGCCCCACTTGACCGACTATTACCATCTGGCTATGGTCGGTCAAGTGGTAGGTTGGATTTTCACCCCCTCATCGGTGTTTTAGGCCTATTAGTGGACGGTATTTTGTTCACTGTGGATCAGTGAGATTGAGGTCCACTTTTCCTTGTTCCGTAGAATAACTGGGGGGGGGGTACACTTTCCTTGTTGTCCGGGACATGTTGCGTTGATGAGTCCTCCTTCATGTGATCATCTACGGTCCTACGTGTTTCCCTGGGAGACGATCTGTTGGGGATTCTAAGATGGTGAGACAGTTGAGATTTCAACTTCTGTATTCTCATTTCATTTTCGGTATCATTTATTTGTGCATACAAATTTAGAAAGCCCGGCCACTCGGATCGAGCTCCTTCAATATCTTCTTGAACAAATCAAGCGCTTGATCTCTATTCAATTTCTGTAAAATATCATTTATGTTCTCCATACCGAATCGCCCGGTTGGAGTTATTTCCGATCTTCGAAATACTAGTGAGTTGCTCCGCAAATAATCCTGTAGACCCGAAAGTCTACTGGCAAAATTCCGTAGATCAGAAAACACGTAGCGTTGGGATGAAAGTGCCCTGTTCCTACTTGGCCCCAACTCTAATTTCCTACCTCCCTATGATTGATGAATTTTTGATTGAGGATAGGATTGAATTGTAGGCGATTGATTTGATTAGTAGATTAAACTCGGCAAAGACGAACACTTTTTATTTTCAGTGGTGTTTAGTGATTCTACCATTGCACTGGCTCCGACCCAACTCGAAACCTACTTTCTCCCCTCTACACTAAAAGTAAACGAGGTCAAATAGCTACTGAAAAAATCACCAGTGGTGCTAGATTTAAGTTACGCAAGTAGATTATTTACCTAAAAGTATATTTTGTTTTATATGGTATTGTGTTTTTGTTAATAGATATATGCAGGGTGACCACCTAGCAAAAATATCTTGTACCAACTTATGCAGGAAAAGGTCCTAAATATGAAAAAAAAAGTATAAATTTTTATTTACTTTTGTTTCACTATTTAGGGCATTTTACTATATAACTGTCCGCGCGGTTAGCCTAGTGGCTATGCGCTTCGCAACCATATGCCTGGGGAAGGAGTTTCCTAGGTTTGATTCCCGTCTACGACGTGAGGAGCTGAAGGATCTTCCTCAGCCAGAGCCAAGTTAGCCGGCCTTGGGCGTGGACAGCAGGTTTTTTTCCGCCAGTTTACCTGGCGTTTTTCATCTCCCAAGCAGGATAACCGGCCCCGCGAACACACAGGGATACAGCCAGGAATACTCGAGGCATAGGGGATGACCATTCTATCCTCGTATGCCTCTATGAGACGCTTTGTCGATAATAACTGAGCTAACATATACTACAATTCGCGCTTAGCTAAACACCTATGAGAAAAGTTCACAAAGATGAACGCTAACCATACTACAGAAATGATCCTGTGAAGTAAGATATAGCTGCTGAAAATATTACCAATGATTACCAGTTCTTAAAGTTCTTAAAAGAACTGGGCGATGGACTGAGTCCTTGACTCTTTATCCCGTCATCTGAATGAAGAAAGTCTATGTGGATGGGGTGTTATTGAGCTAAAAAGCTCTAGTCATAGCTGGGTAACGGCAATAACCGAGCCTCAGTTAATACTTTATTGGCTACAGCATTGCCATTTGTTTCCCTGGAAGTCCTAAAAAGGACTTTTTTTTTCTCTCATTTTCCAATCCCGTATCACCAGTGATTACCACCATTGACCATTGACGTTACTGACAGGATAGGTGAAGCACAAGTGCTTTTCATATTCCCCTTTATCTGTAATGAGAGTTATTTGGGAATGGGAGATTTGTGAGCAATTAAGCTCGCCCTCTGAGGGCAGTAGTGTTAGCTATCATCAGTTGAGAGAAGAATAGCCTTCGGTCTTTTGTATTTGTAGTAATCAGTCTCATTGTAATTGACAGCTTGCACGATTAGTGGGTTTGAATGTGAACTTGACTTCACGAAGAATTTTTCTGCAAGATCGCGAAAAAGGGAGGAGATGTATGGAGTGCCGGTTTCTCGGTGAATTTGTGAATTTCTGATGAACCACGGTGCATCCAGGATCATCCTAAGGCATTTGTTTTGGATTCTCTGTAATTTTGAAATGTTTGATTTTGAAGTGTGACTCCATGCTGGTGAGGCGTAGGTAATAACTGGACGTATTACCATCCGGTAAAGAAGCAATTTATTATGTAGGTTCAATTTGCCCTTGCGGTTGATTAATGGGTAGAGCTGAGCTACGACTTTGGAAGATTTGGAGCAAACGAGATTGATGTGTTTGTTGAACAGGAGTTTCTTATCCATCAATACCCCAAGATATTTGGTCTCTGAATGCCATGGGATCTTTTGACCAGACAGCAGGATGTCTTCTTTGTTGCAGATCTTTCTTCTTGAGAACATCATGGCTGAGCTTTTGAGGGGGTTTACTTGAATTCTTCAGTTGGTGAACCAGTTTGCTAGCTCATTGATACTTCCTTGGAGTTTAGTGATTGTTAGGTGAGGGCTGAGCGATCTAGCTAGAATAGCGGTGTCGTCGGCATAAAGAGCCGTAGTAGTTTTTGGGTTGAGTGGAATATCTGCCATGTAAGTTGTGAAAAGTATTGGGGCCAGAAGAGAACCTTGAGGTACTCCCGCCAGGATTTTGCGCTTTGAAGAAACAATTCCGTTGAGTTTTACTTGCATGTATCTTTCATTGATATATGAATATATGAGTTTCACTAGTTTAATTGGGATATTGTTTTCAATTAGTTTGAAGATAAGGCCTTGATGCCAGACCTTATCAAAGGCCTTGGCAACATCCAAAAATACAGCAGCAGTATGAAGGTGCCAGTTAAAGCCATGAGTGATATGTTCTGTTAGTTGGTGAATTTGTTGCACCGTGTTGTGAGCTTTGCGAAACCCAAATTGCTCATTTGGGATTATTTTCTTTTGGTCCACTGCTGATTGTAGTCTTGATAGGATGACCTTTTCTGTTACTTTGCCAAGACAGGAAAGAAGACTGATGGGCCTGTAGCTTTGGGGAAGTTGTGGGTTATTACCAGGTTTTTTCAGAGGTATAATGTCCGCGATTTTCCAATCAGAGGGAAAGTATTGGAATCTTAAAATGGAATTGGTAATATTAACTAGATGAATTATGGCTTTCCGTGGGAGTAGCTTTATTATTCTATTGGTAATGCCGTCAGGGCCGGGGGCCTTTTTATTCTTCAGATGGGAAATGATATTTATTATTTCTGTTGGAGATGTGGGGGTGATGGTTTCTGAATCATCCATAGGCTGACTTAGTGCATTTCTAACTTTACGATGAACTTTGTAAATAAGATTGATATTTAAGTTTGCATAAGATGGGCTGCATTGATTTTCCAGATTGTCAATTAGGGGTTCTGCTTTTTCTTCATCTGTGTGTGCAACTCCAATATTTGTCTTTAAAGGGGGAAGTGGTTGTCTTTTGGTACGAAGAGATTTTACAAACTTCCACATGGAGTTATCTTCTTGGTTGATTTCTTTCAGTTTGGTTTCCCATTTGGAGTTCCTGTGGACCTGGAGAGCTTCTCGAACCTGTCTGTTCAAAGTGTTTAAGGTTGCTTTGTCCTGCGCGGCTCTGGTGTTGTGATATCGTTTTCTGGCCTTGTTTTTGGCTCTAATCAGGTCCATTATCTCTTCTGGGATCTCAGAAGCGTGGAAAACAGTGGTTTGAGTGACTGATGCTATTGCTGTGTTGATTTGCCTAGTTAAATTGTTTACAGCTTGATCTATTTCTTCTTTTTTACGAATGACAGGGGGAGGACAGATGTGGATTGGAAGAACCTTAGAGAGCTTGTCCCATGGTATGAAAGAATGATGGGGAGAGAGTTGGTCTTGAAGTCCTAACCTGAGTAGGATGGGATTATGATCTGAGTTAAGCTTTTCTACTGTCTCCAGCTGGTATTGATATTTGATGTTTCTGAGGATGACTATGTCTAATACATCAGAACTTCCTGATGGGCTGTAGTGGGTGGGCTCAGTGGGTCCAGATACTATTGATGAGTTGAGTAATGTGTAGTTGTATAAGGTACGGCCTTTGGTGTTGATTGATGAACTGAACCAGGCCGTATGTTTGGAGTTAAGGTCTCCAGCTATAATTATGGAATCCGTGGAGCCGAAGATGGAGTCTAAGTCTGCTGTCAATAGTGGAATACTGGGAGGATTGTACGCTGCGTAGATTTTGAGTTTGCCAGCGTTATTTGTGTGCACCTCCACACCCGTCATCTCAAGGTTTAGAGTTTGGGGGTTGATCAACGAGTTGTGGCTTAAATAATCTTTGATAAAAATAGCTGTTCCGCCTCCACTAGAGTTAAGTCTGTCTGTCCTGTATAAAATATAACCTCTTAGTTTTGGATTCTTCGATGGTCTGAGGTGGGATTCACTGATCAAGATTATGTCTGGATTGTATCTTTTTGCAAATTCTTGCAGCTCGAGAATTTTGTTTGTTAAGCCATTGGCATTCCATGCTGTTATCATGAGAGAATTTGGTTTAAATTTTTTAAACATTATAGAGAGCTGTTAATATGGATTGGGTTTCTAGGTAGAATCTTTTTCTGGAGGATGGTGAGGTGCTTGCTTTGCTGAGTTCATGCAGCATTGTTGCAAGTGACGAGGTTAAAACTGATGTGAGATTAGAGCTTGTTCGCTCTTGTAATGAAGTCTGGGTTCTTACCGCTTCCGCATATGATTTGGACATGGTTCAGGGTCGAGTGCCTTCCTGTGTTGTCGAATGTGAGGTAATATGATCTGGAGGGCGAACTGCTTGGATGTGCATTGTGTCATTTCTTGGAGGAGCGTGGTTACTTCTTAATGATCCACGGTTTTTTGGATGGAAAAGGCAACCCTTGTAATTAGAGGGGTGTGGTCCTTTACAGTTGGCACAACAGGCAGGTGTCGACCTGGGTTTGGTGCAGGAGTTGATTTGATGACCCTCACCGCATTTTAGGCATCTATATGCAGCTCTGCACAGTTGTTGGGCATGCCCGAACCTCTGGCATCTGTGGCACTGCCCTGCCGATGCCTTCTTCCTTAGAGGTTCGGTTGTGATTTTAAGCTTACAGATGTCCGTTACTTCATAGATGCTTTTTTGTGTGTTGGAGATTTCGACCAACACCAGTGGCATTGGTGTTTTATCTGACCTCAACATTCTACTGACTTTGGTTGGAGTCAGTCCTTGATTGATGAGGTCAGCTGTAATCTCGTCAGTTGTGATGCCTTCAGCCACTCCTCTTAGAACTACCTTTAAGTTCTTCTCGCTTGCTAGCGCCTGGTTGCTTGAATCTCTTCACTCAAGTAAATGACACTGAGGATGATGATTTGGACATAGAAGAGGACATTACACCTGTTCTACCTACAAAGATTCCCCGACAGCTCGATTGTTCTCATGAGGAACAATCTAATAAAAGACGAAGAACATCGGGAGGTGAATTGGAAGATAATGTAACAACTCAACAAAATAAGATCTCCCAAGACAGAAAAGAAAAGGTCCCTCCAGTTATCCTTCGAGATAAAGACAAATGGACCTCAGTCTCAAGATCCCTAGGGGAACATAATATCAATTTTTCCTGGGCAAGAAATACTGAAGAGGGTGTAAAGATCCACCCTACCACTGATTATCGCTTGATAACGAAAATTTTTGACAACTCAAAACTGCCGCACCTTTGCGCTAGCAGTGATTACTAGTCCTTATCCTTATAAGGACTGGCTTAAAGGGGCGAAGCAAGAATGCTTTTCATCCTCCCCGTTATCTGTAGAGGACAGTGTAGGGATAAGGTGTTATTGAGCTATTAAAGCTCTGATCATGGCAGGAGGGTAACAGCAATAGCCGAGCCTCAGTTAGAACTTCATTGGCTACACCATTGCCATCCATTACCTTCCAAGGATATTGGATTGAATGGATCAATCACCATCCCTCGCCAGTGATGCAAGTAGATTATTTATTTAAAATTATATTTTATTTTATATGGTGTTATATTTTTGTTCATAGATAACATTATTAATATTTTAACTTCTTTACAAAATAGTTAAAATATATGTCGGTATGTTCTAAACAATTACATATACAATTGAATTATAGTAAAAAATTAAAATTAATTATATATTTAATATTTTTTTTAAAAAAGATGAGAACATTATATCTTATTTTAATGTAAGATGGTGAATTATTTTCGCATGGAAACCAATTAAAATATTATGCATTGAAATAAGGTTAATATTTAACTCCTATGCCGATTATTTAAACTTAAATTTAAATTTAAAATTAAACTTTCTTTTAATTTGGCTATGAAATAACGTTGGATCTTTAATATATGTCTTAGTTTTTTAATTTAATTTGAAACTGTCATCTTTACTTTTATTATTAAATTTAATGATATTTAAAATCTTTAAATTATACTGAATATAATATATATTTATCAAAAAGATCATGTGGTGTATTAAATAATTAAATAATTAAATAATAATTTCTATATGTCGAAATTATTTAATTATGTAATTTCGACATGTAGCAATGTCGAAATTATTTACTAATTCGTTTTGTTTAAAAAACGTTCTGTTTCTAAACGTCTTTGCAACATGATGCTGGAAACTGCGCATGTTTCTTTTCTTTCTTTCTTTTACTTTCTGCGCTGTAATGTAATGTAATATTATACCTTTCTGGTGAAGTATACGTTTTCTGTACCTGACAAATATTTGCAATTTATAATAGAACCTAACGGTAAACGTCAAAATTGATCTTTCTTTACTTCTTCTAACAAGTCGCCATCGCATGTCAAAAGAAATAGAACTTTTTCATTTCCAGTGAGAGTTCACATACTTTCTAGTTCCTATAGAAACCGAATTCTTTGAAAGGAGTAGGAAAGTCTTGCTATAGTGTGACCAGTCGAAAGAATGCTGTTCAAATGACACGGTTACTAAGAAGAGGTGGTTTTCGAAAATGAAACTGCGCTAGATATTGCTTCAACCATCATTCGACACAAAATTTAGATACTATATACTCACGTGAAAAAAATATATAAAAAAGGATAAGTTATTACATGTTTTAACATAAAAAACGCAAATACAAATTAAGTGTGACATAGGACACAATTTGAAAAGCAAGTATATAATAGACACATTCTGAATCCTAAAAGTATAATTGAAAACGGTTAAAACATCAATCTAAACGTGCAATCTTAATATGAATAGAATCCGAACTCACAATACTAATAAAAAGAATTGTTAATCTGTGAAACGGGAAGTTAATGCCATAAAATGTATTTATGGAGTTATTTAAATTAATTTTCATATATATTTATTGCATTCTTTATTTGTGTTGCTTTTTTCGAAAATTTTCTCTTTATTCTTTAAGAGAACAATAAATATTTGCAAATAAATTTATATTGAAATAACCAACATCATAAAACATCTAAACAACAAAAAAGCTCCAGGGCCAGATGGAATTACTAACAGAATCATCAAATTACTTCCTAGAAAGGCTATTATGCACCTGGTAACATAACCAATGCAATATTGAGGATACAACACTTTCTCTCTGCATGGAAAACAGCAGACATCATACATCATAAAAAAGCCAGGAAACAATCCGCAACTCCCGCAAAGCTACCGTCCAATAAGCCTGCTTTCCAACCTGGGAAAGATTGCTGAAAAAATTATCCTTTCAAGACTACAAGAAAAATCAGACCAAATAGGAATAATTCCAAACGAACAATTCGGCTTCCGCCGTATGCACAGCACAGTGCAACAAATACACCGACTAGTGGAGCATATCACTCAAGGATACAACTGGAACCTTCACACAGCTGCAGTTTTTAGGTGGGTGTGGTCAATCGACCGTGAGATGCGGTGATTGATTCATTCAATCCAATACCCTTGGAGGGTAATGCATGGCAATGCTGTAGCCAATGAAGTTTTAACTGAGGCTCGGCTATTGCTGTTACCGTCCTGCCATGATCAGAGCTTTAATTGCTCAATAACACCTTATCTCTACAGATAACGGGGAATATGAAAAGCATTCTTGCTTCTCCCCTTTAAGCCAGTCCTTATAAGGACTATAAGGAAGCTGCAGTTTTTCTGGATATTGCCAAGGCCTTTGATAAGGTATGGCATCAAGGATTACTCTATAAACTCATTCAGGCCAACATTCCAACAAACCTTATCCGTCTAATAAAATCATACCTCACTGACAGATCCATGCAGATAAAAATAAATGGCACCATTTCAACTAGGCGCAAAATCCTGGCAGGAGTACCACAGGGATCTCTTTTGGCTCCTTTACTTTTCACAATCTACGTGGCTGACATTCCACAGAACCTGAGGACTACCATCACAGCCCTATATGCTGATGACACAGCCATAATGACAAGATCTCTCCGCCCACACCTGGCGACAGTCGTCTCCAGGATACTATCACAAAGCTAGAGAAATTGTTCTCCGACTGGAGGATAGAAGTAAATCCCGTCAAAAGCTCAGCTATACTGTTCACCAGACGCAAAGCCTTCCTCCAAGATGATATTGAACTTCTCGGAAAAAAGATACCATGGCAGACAGAAGCCAAATACCTTGGAGTACAGCTAGACAAAAAGCTAAATTTCAACAGCCATATCAAGCTCATAGGCACAAAGACATCCAGAACCATAGCCCAACTCTATCCCGTGATCAATCGCAACAGCAAATTGGATACACGAAACAAGCTGCTACTATATCAGATGGTAATTCGACCAGTAATCACATATGCATCCCCGGCATGGAGTCACACATCCAAATATGTATAACATCCAGAAACTACAGAGGATACAAAAAAAAATGCCTGCGGATGATTTTAGACGCCCCATGGTTCGTCAGAAACACGCAGATCCACAGAGAAACTGGAACCGCTGACATGCGTTCTCTCCTTCATGACCATGCGGAAAAGTTCTTCAGCAAGGCACATTCTCATCCCAATCCACTAATCAGACAAGCTTCCAGTTATAGTGAACATGACTATCAAAAACACAAAAGACCCAAGGCAATCCTGCTTTCAGCAGAACAGAGCTAACTCCATAGTTCACAAAGTGCGAGCATAAGTCTCACAACCTCCCCCATCAAGCTTCTCCACACAGATAAAGGGGAAAATAAAAAGCATTTTATGCTTCACCCAGCAAGCCAGTAACGTTGTTGTTGTTGTTGAGTGTTGTGCGTCAGCCTGTTTCGTAAATTTCTTCAAATCTTTTCCCTTTATTTCCATAGTTTGTGATCGTGAGATAATCTTTCGCCTTCGAGTTCCAGTTTGCCAGTTCCCGCGACCGTGAAAGAGAGAGATTCGACCTCCTGCCGCATGATCGTCCTGAAGTTTCCCTTCAAGAATTATCTTACCTGGATTGGTAAGATTGTTTTTTATTATTATTCCTGGTTTTTTGTTCCTATCTTGGTCCGTGGTATATACTATATAGCAGGGAAACCTCCTTTTCTTTCTTTTTTTTTTTTTTTTAGTATCCTCAAGACCATTAAAATAGATAGGTTTCCCCTTGAATATTTGGAGAAAGGAGATGAAATGATAAAAAAGTTCTTCTCCAAATGGGAAACAGAGAAGTAAAATCCGACGACATGGACATCCCAGAGTGGAAGTCAGGGGAGGTTTTCATCTCCATGGAGATGAAAACTACTACAAACATGGATCAAACCCTTAAAATCAGACCCTTAAGATCAAACCCTAAATATCTACGGACTGCGCAAAGCGCTGCCTGGAGACCGATCAAATTCACAATATTAACATCCTTTTCCTGTAGGAAAATCCACTTCTTTAAACACTGGGACGTGGAGAATTTTTCTAGAAGCTACCCGGTCACCAGCTACTGGTGTTTCGGGGATGCTCACTCGCGAGGAGTGGGGATATAATTCCACCCCGCCATCATGGGAGGGTTCTTCAACGTCCAGAAAGACGCTATAGGACGTCTAGTGTCCGTGGACTGGAAGTACGGTGGCCGCACTACCCGATTTCTCACAGTCTACACCCCGAATAGCCCGCACCAACGAAACGGTGTTTTTTCCGCTGTTGAACAATACCTTCTGGGAGTAGAACAACAAATCATAGCGGGTGACTGGAACTGTGTAGAAGACACCCGCTACGATAATACAGGAGGGAACAGCAATAAAGGCACTGGCGGATTTTCCGCACTAAAACAGTGTTGAGTAAACTTGGATCTTGTCGATGTTTGGAGGTGGCAAAACCCTTTCAAAGTCGAAAGTGGTGCCTCAGCCGGATAGCGACAAGACTTGATAGATTTTACATATCCCAAAAGTTAGAGCCGTATGTTCAAGAGATACGACACACTGCAGTAAATGGCATGCTAACTGACCACAAAATGGTGGTACTAAAAATAAATCTCCCAGAAGCTATGGAAACAGCCAGAGGTCCTTGCAGGCTCCCCCCCCCCACACCTTTCCCAGTCTATTTGGCAAGAGGCACAGGCTAGAGGTCTTCTGTGATGAATGGAAAGACATCAGCTGGGACTGGGAAACCTGGCAGCAGTTCAAGTCGCAGGTAAAGAAACTCTTTCAAGAGTGTGGGTGCGAAAGGGCCCAATAACAATGAAAACGTCTGAGGGATCTCTACAGGGAGCTCGGTTGGTACCGCATAAATGAGCGGCGCGGAGTCCCCTGTGGAGATCTCATCAGACAAGTAGAAGTTGAACTGCAACAAGAGCGGCAGGGAAGAGTCGAAGACCTTGATTTTCGAGCGAGACTCTATCTCAGATATTTGGACACACCTTCTGCGGCATTCTACAGCCAACAACGGGTGGCGGCAAATGACAATCGAACGGTTTACCAGATCCGAGAGAACGGCCAAATGCTAAAATCATCTCAGGAAATTCTCCGACATTTCTCTCAGCACTACCTCGGAGCCTTTTCTGATCAGCAGGGCGCAGATGACTTTAGCGAGTGGGACATTACATGTCTTCCCGATCATCTTAGCGCTCTGCATGACAGGCCGATAACTGCTGAAGAAATAAAAGCAGCCTCCAAAACAATGAAGGCAAGAAACCCCCCCCCCCGGTTTAGACGGATTGGGGATTGAGTTTTATCGAACTATCTGGGAAGTCGCTTCACCGATATTAGTAAAAATATTTAACGATTTCCTCACTTCGGGAAATATCCCCGAGGATTTTGTTAAAAGTTACATAGTTTTAATTCCAAAAAAGACCAGGATAGCACTTTAGCAAACAGCTGGCGACCGATCTCCCTGACAAATTTGGATTATAAAATTTTCGCCAAAATTATCTGTACCCGCATCAAATGCGGGTACAGAAAAAGTAATAACACGAGCTCTCAAGTTTACGGAGTCCCGGGCAGATCGATGGATCTAAATCTCTTTCTCATAAGAGATGTAATCCCTCTTTGCAGAAACAAAAGCTATCCTTTGGCACTTCTCTCGACAGATCTGGAAAAGGCGTTCGATAGCGTCAGGCACACGTACTTGCAGGACATCCGTCAAAAAAATAGCCCTCCTTTTTTCATTAGCGCTGGAACCCCTTATCCGGAAAATTGATAATACCCCGCAATTAGAGGAATCCCATTATCCCCAGTCTCCAGACAGAGCAAAATTGTAGCATATGCCGATGACGTAGTGGCTACACTCAGAGACTCTGAGTCCATCTACATCTGTTTAGGCATTTTGCAAAAATTGAGCATGATTAGTGGTCTCCGCGTTAAATTTTTGGAGATTTCCACAATACGTGCCTTCCCTATGGTTTAACACCGCAAACTCAGTCTCTTAACAGTACTGGGCGTTCCCTTTCCCGCCACTCCAGTACTGCCCGTCTCAAAACTACTGGAAGCCTGCGCGGAAAAACTAGAACCGTTTAAACTCAACTATTTCTCATTTTACGGAAGAGCAATAATTATCAAACCCATTATTACGCCAATGTACATGCATACAATTAATATTACTGATGTTATGGGAATAGAAGAAAATCAGCTTCACAAACCATTGATAGACTTTTTCTGGAATAATAGAAAACACGAAGTCAGGAAAGACTATTCAAAATTAAAAAGCAGTCAAGGGGGATTCTCACATCCTCGTTTTAAATGTTTATTTTACGAAAATACTCTTAAAACCACACGGAAGGCTTTAAAGTCTAACCATATTTCAGGCAACTTAATTAAATACTTCCTAGGACATTTCCTTCCCTACTTCGGGATCACGGGTCATGCTGGCCCCTGCGCGGAGGTTGTGCCAACTGGTATTATTCACTTAGTAAACAAATCAAAAAATTTAAAACAGAGGGAATAGATATATTAAAATTAAAATCAAATTAAAATTAAAAGCAGTATACTAGGAATTTTTACAGATGTGATAAGCCAATTTTAGATACAAATATGGAAATCCTATTCCAAAACATCAGGAATAGCTGGGAACAGCCGCTTCACAGGGATGTAGCCTACGGACAACTCCCTGTGAAACTGGTAAAGTCCCTCTATAGACCAAGTCTGTGCGATCCCTTCTGTGACGTCTGCCAAAGCGTTGATACGGTGGGACACTTCTTTTACTTTTGTCCCCCCGCTCAACGAGTCTCGCAAAGACTAATGGGAATCCCGATGCTGACACTGGAGAAGGTCAATCATCTTCATTTTCCCCCCACCAGTCAGGAAAATCCAAAAATTCATAATTTTTCTGATGAACGTGATCAAGTATCACATCTGGAAAGTGCGGAAAAGTCCCAGATACGGGACGAAAGCGTAATCTACTCAAGAGTCCTAAGGGGGCTCTATTTCTATCTGACAAGGTTTCCAGCCCAAGAAAGGCATATGTTGTATGCCTTTCTATATATGTTGTATGCATATATTGTATATGAGAATCGAGACATAAAGAAAGTCTGTTTGTATATTCTGCCATTATTTGGTAGAATATACTTTTTTTCCTGAATATACAAATATTCAGGAAAAAAGAAGCATATTTGGTATTCGGTGTCTAGGGAAAAAATATTCAACATAACAGACTATGTTTTGACATAGTCTACATTTGCATGAAAAAAGGGTCTTAATGAGAGATACGGATAAATAAAATAAGAGTAAATAAATCCTCTATAGCCTTTTATTCCACAAAGGAAGTGAGAAGAGTTTTTTTTTAGTCCTGACTTACTTTTGGAAATCAGTGGGTAGTCGGTATACATCCTTAGCAGACGAAGATAGCTCAAGTCATGTCTGCAATGATTTGAAGGGATCGAGGCAAGAGTACAGCTGGCAACTGATAACATCTCATGATTCTAAACTACAACACTCGTGTTGTTATATGAAATGATGTGAGTTCAACAGTAAATCCTACTTGTCTGCACGAAACCAAGTGAAAAAATGTGTCAATGTAGTCTCTCTCTACTATGCAACCAGAATAGAAGTTATATTATTGTCTGCTTGTAGTTGCTTAGTATTAAGAAAAGCAAACGTTGCCACAGGTTGATGCTAGCACACTCCGACAAATACGAAAGTTTTTAATTCAAGAGATAATGAGATTTTTTTTCGCTTAGATTCGAACAGTAATTTTCACGTCGCTTAGTTATTGTAGTTTATTTTTATAATTTCTATCAAAAGCATTAATATTAGTAAACTAATTATCTTCCCGTCAAAACTCCCTTTTCAATGTTTCCTATTATTATAAATTGCTACTCTTCAACGGATATTTTCGAAAATTATTTTGCGGGGAAATTATTATTCTGGAATTATTTAATGGGATGAAAAAAATTGCCGTATTTCCCTATAGAGACTCTCCTCTATGCTGTTCGATATTGCACTTTATTAAAATCATGGATATTGTCTCGGATCGTGATTCAGCACCTTTCTTTAATCGAATAACTGAACATAGGTGTGGATCTTGAAACAGGGAGTTATATCGTAACTGCTACACATATTTTCTTCTTAGTTGTACTTCTATCTTTATCCTTGTCAACTACAGCGAAGCGTATTTTTTTATTAGTGTTTATCTCTCTGTCACTAGACCGTTGAAGTTTTACTGTACTGTTGACTATTGTACAAGTTTCATAACCAATTACCAACCACCCTCCATCATTTAGCATTTAATTATTATCTGACAAAACTTTTGTCATTAATTATTCATTGAGTTAAATTTCTACATTAAACAGAGATCGTTTATCTATCAATTTGATGTCACGGAATTTATACATGCTGTAGTAGATACTGGATATCCTCATGTTGCCATAAATATACCCACTGGAGCTTATTTTCGTTCGAGTTCTTATTAATTCTGCGATGAAATTTTTAAACTTGATTTCGTATAAAAGTTGAACAAAATTATGATCTCCTATTTTAATAATATGAACGTCAGTTTGCAAATTTAGATGGATGACTCAAAAGTTTTGTGATATTTCATATACTTATTATTTTACGGTAAGTAATAGTTTATAATGATAGTGAACTCATCCGAAATTCACCCATATCGACTTGCCATAAAAAGGGAAATATTTGAAAGCACCTTCGCAGAAAAAGATCTTTATCTTCAGTTTTATGTGACCATTACCATCTGTGATTTCTTTCACAGTACCCTTTCCTCCATTTCTGAGTTCTTGCAATAGCTTCCAGAATATCTTTCCACCTTTGTGATATTTATTTTCTCTATTCGCACCAAGGTCTGTCCATGAATTTTATTTAAGTGCTTTTATATAGCTTACTTTTCTTTCGTTTTTTCCTATATTTTCTTAAGACACCTGCTGACTTATTTGACACGAACTTTTAAACTTTGGAAAAAAAGTAGTTATATGATTTTATTTTTTTTCCAGAATTGTCACTTTAACTTCTTGAGCCAATCATGATGTTCAGATTTTTCCATCCTTATCAAAAATCCTACGAATATGATCTCTATTTGAATCCATCAACGTTTTATTCAAATTTTACTAATTTGTTTCTAAAGTTCGTTTCTTGTTTTTAAACTGCTTCTTATTTTTCTAGTAATATTTGTACAAGTGTAGAGTTCATCCTTGACAGCTTCTAAGATTTCATTATTTCTAAAACTTTTGTGTATATATATTTTATTGCCAATACGAGATTCATATTTTAAGTATCGGTACACAATAAATAACGGAAAAAACTCACGTAGAAAGATTATTTATTAGTATAATTTTCGCCTGTGTGTCACAGGCATCTTCAGTACATTAAGCTCAATAATTAAACGCTAACTGACAATTCCAAAAAGCGCCACCTAAGTAGCTGGTGTAAGATAACTAAAAAGGTCAATAGCTTTCCTAAAAAAAAAAAAAAATTAATACAATAAAAAGTTAGGAAAGATTAGCTGATTTGTAAAGTTCTATCTCCCATAAAGGGGATAGATGTAAGCCGTCGGATCTGTTTAAGTTAGGAAAATGAAGTAGAGTTTCACATGTTTCTTTATAAAGGCGTTCCATGAGAAACTGACTTTTGTGAAGAACCCTTGTCTTTCTCCAATGAACTCTGTGTCTAGTGAAGATGGCATGTTCAGAAAGTCCAGACTTTTCAGGTTTAAAGTATTCAATATAAGATTGGTGTTCTTGTAGCCGAATAGAAGCAGATCTTCCCGTTTGTCCGAAATAAGATAATCCACAAGAGCACGGAATCTGGTAGACACCTGGATGATTAAGATGTGGAAGCTTGTTTTTAGGAGAAGTGAGAAAGGTGGAAATTTTTCTAAACGGTCGAAAGGCAACAAAAATATTCAGTGGTTTTAAAACTTTTGCTATACGTTCACTGATGCCTTGTACATAAGGGATAGTAAGGCGCGTTATTTCTTCTCTGTTTGAAGAGGAAGACATATTAAAACTACTCAAAGTTCTTTTAATGAAGCAATTCTTATAACCATTAGATAGAAAGGAAGAAGTTATGTATTGTAGTTCTTTCTGTAAAAGATCGTCTGTAGAACAAAAGGAGTGGGCCCGATGAACCAATGTTTTAATAGTTCCTACCTTTTGACTGGGATGGTGATGAGATTCCGCATGGATATAGTGGCCTGTATGAGTCTTCTTTCTATAAACTGAGAAATGTAGGTTACCATCTGGTTGGCGAAGAATTAGAAGATCTAAAAAGGCTAACTGCTTATTTGATTCTACTTCTAGGGTAAACTTGATCCTAGGATGAAATGCGTTTAACTTAGTGAGAAATTGTTGAAGTTCATCAGAAGAGCCATTCCATACAGCAAAAATGTCATCAACATATCTGAACCAATGCGTAGGTCTGGGAGAAATGTTGTCAAAGATACGTTGTTCAAAATGTTCCATAAAGAAATTGGAGATAGCAGGAGAAAGAGGATTACCCATTGCTGTTCCTTCAATTTGTTGATACAACTTATTTTTAAAGGAAAAATAACCAGAATTTATTACAAAATCAAATACGTTTACAATGTCCGAAGGAAATTCCTGTTGTAGTAATTCAATACTTTCCGAAAGAGGCACATTTGTAAATAAAGAAACATCTAAACTGATCATGATATCAGAAACGTCCAAATGAATATCTGAAATTTTATTTTTGAAATCCAAAGTATTTTTTATATAAGTATCAGTTCTTCTAGTTGAAGAGGAGAGTAAATTTGATAAAATTTTGAGATTTTGTAAGTGGGGCAACCTATACAATCTACGACTGGTCTCAACGGAATGCCTAGTTTATGAACTTTCGGAAGCCCATACAATCTAGGTGGACGACCGAAGAAGGTTTTAAGTTTTTTCTTTTTATCTTCATTCCATGTAGATACATTATCTATAAGAGAATTAAGTCTCTTCAATTGACTCCGGGTAGGATCCGATGTAAGAGGCCTATAAGTTGAATAGTCGCGAAGTAAAAGAGACATTTTTCTCTCATATTCCTTCCTATCTTGAATCACTATAGCCTTCCCCTTATCAACTTTCGTAATTATTAAATTATTGTTATTCTTCAGTATTATTGTTATTCTTATTTACAAATGTGCCTCTTTCGGAAAGTATTGAATTACTACAACAGGAATTTCCTTCGGACATTGTAAACGTATTTGATTTTGTAATAAATTCTGGTGATTTTTCCTTTAAAAATAAGTTGTATCAACAAATTGAAGGAACAGTAATGGGTAATCCTCTTTCTCCTGCTATCTCCAATTTCTTTATGGAACATTTTGAACAACGTATAACAACCCGCATTGCTATCCCTTATGTACAAGGCATCAGTGAACGTATAGCAAAAGTTTTAAAACCACTGAATATTTTTGTTGCCTTTCGACCGTTTAGAAAAATCTCCACCTTTCTCACTTCTCCTAAGGACAAGCTTCCACATCTTAATCATCCAGGTGTCTACCAGATTCCGTGCTCTTGTGGATTATCTTATTTCGGACAAACGGGAAGATCTGCTTCTATTCGGCTAGAAGAACACCAATCTTATATTGAATACTTTAAACCTGAAAAGTCTGGATTTTCTGAACATGCCATCTTCACTAGACACAGAGTTCATTGGAGAAAGACAAGAGTTCTTCACAAAAGTCAGTTTCTCATGGAACGCCTTTATAATGAAGCATGTGAAACTCTACTTCATTCTCCTAACTTAAACAGATCCGACGGCTTACGTCTATCCCCTTTATGGGAGATAGTACTTTACAAATCAGCTAATCTTTCCTAACTTTTTATTGTATTAATTTTTTTTTTAATTTTATTATTTTATTTTTTTTAGGAAAGTTATTGACCTTTTTAGTTATCTTACACCAGCTACTTAGGTGGCGCTTTTTGGAATTGTCAGTTAGTGTTTAATTTTGAGCTTAATGTACTGAAGATGTCTGTGACACACAGGCGAAAATTATACTAATAAATAATCTTTCTACGTGAGTTTTTTCCGTTATTTATTGTGTACCGATATGTCTACTCACGGTTTACCTCTTTTAAAACTTATATTTTAAGTATTAAAACTAAACAGTGATGGTTTCCATTTCATGTTTGTATATATTATTGTATACTAATCTAATATGAACATATTACTCTCAATAACATTTCTGTTTGCTTGTGCTTTACATCTTCCAGCAACCCTGCTGGTAGCAACCCAGCAACACGTCCACAGCAGATGTTTAACCAAATATGAATTTAAAATATCATTAAAAACATTCCAGAACAAAGTCGACTTTAATGTCCATTTCTAAACTACGACTTTTATAACATTTATAGAATGAGTTTAATTAGCATCTTTTAGATAGTCTACTGTAATTATTGCTATAATGTATTTACAATTTCAGATTAAAAAAAAAAACTCTTTCTATTTTTGCAATAACATCGTGAATAGTTGGTAACTGTTCTCATAAACAGACCAATATTATCGAAATCCTTTTCAACTATTATCTTAATGTTTCATCAGGTTAGTCATTGCAGCCACAATCAGTGCTTAGGTTGCCATGGCAACATATGGTAGCGTTTTCACCAAGTCCGAAAATGTTATCGCAGTCAGATAAATCGTGATATTTACGATTTACGGTTAGCCGTAAGTACTGCGGAGAAATTTGCTGCTAGTATCGACTTCCCATGAAAAGAGAAATGTTTGAGAGCATCCTAGGAGAAAATTAGAGAGAAAGAGAGATTAGTATGAGTGCAATGACTGTTTCAGCTCCTTTATTCATTAGGAAGCTTAATGATGATATTGTGAATACATCAAAACTGTTTTAAATTTTTTAAAAGTTTTTTCTATTTTTTTAACAATCAAAATTAAAAATAAAATAAACTTTATTTAGATTACTAGATTTTTTATTTATTTATTGATTTGTGGACTTCAGTTGTGATATTTGTAAATGAAGGTTGCAGTATTATATTCCAAGAGGGGGAACTCACTATTTATCCATTCAAAATTCTTCCCGTTTAGTGTTCTTTAAGAAGGAGAATTAGTCTTAATATTAGTTTCTATGGCAGCTACTCTGATACCTCACACTCCATTCTTTATTTTTTATTTGCTATGGTGCGTTGTGTGATCCAATATTCCTTCCGGAGGATGCCTATTCTTGAATCTTTTGGACTTCCTGTGGTTTAAGATTTCTCTGCCTCATTTATATCTCATTCCCCTACTGCCTCTACCATTCCCTCAATTCGGAAAATCATTCTTATCTCTTAACTTATCCATGAAGATTAATTTCAAATGATCCAAATTTGCTAACAGTGAAGTTAACTTCCTTGGTAACTTTATTGTCAACAATTTTGATTCTCTTTTTCAAATTCCAGTTACCAAACTGAAAGAGAAACAAAGATACTTGCTGTAACGATTTACAACAAATATTCGCCTCTCCCCCCAATAAGAATACCCTGGGAATTCTGTTTATTATTCATTTAATCTGGGCATTCTGTTTATTATTCATTGTATATTCATATCCAATTCTCTTTCCAAGTACACCGTTGATGTAAATGCCAATTCAGGTCTCATCATCCAACTTTTAACTCTTGTCAAACGTCCTCCCATCAGAAGACCTCCGCGACTTTAACTCCTCCTTAGTGCACGTAAAGCTTCCCTAAAATTTCTGAGTCCATAGACAACATTAAGATTCTAAAGGCCTTGTGGTCTCTCGTGTGTAGCAGTGATGTAAACAAAAAGGTCGTGATCATAAGGCTTGGCATTGTGGATTAAAACATTGACCCGGATGCTTGCCGACAAGCATATTATAGAAGAAACTATACTTATCTCAAAATAACAATGGAAATGGTAGGTATAGGTGGGAGTTTAACAAATGATGAAGTTAAAAAGGAAATATTTATATGTGAAGATCTTTTTGGTAGAGAATTCTCTTCCAGAAATTTTTTCACAGCGTACTCAAGAACAAGATGACCAGTGGAGTGATGTCTAAAGAAAAAAAGGGATTTGACAAAAATCAAC
Source organism: Typopeltis vanoorti (assembly GCF_054136105.1). Lineage (NCBI taxonomy): Eukaryota > Metazoa > Arthropoda > Arachnida > Uropygi > Thelyphonidae > Typopeltis > Typopeltis vanoorti. The sequence continues at coordinate 99,806,417 of NC_143566.1, forward strand.
TGACCTTTATAAGGTCAGTTGATTTTTGTCAGAAAATACGTTTCAACTGAATGAGACCGGTTTTAACAGTTTAATCATCGCACAATATGAACTTGAAATAGATCTTAAGTGGAATTCTAGAAACAAATAAAAGCAATGTACTAAACTACTAGTACTCCTCTACTCACATTTCAAGTCATTTATATTTAAACAGATTATCCGGATTTGGCTCAAGAATCTTCTTTCTCTCAATATATTATCTTTTCTACGATATTTACCACAAGCCTTATGGAAGGAATTGTCTGCAATCTTTCTCATACTGTAGTTTACGGAATTTCAGTCATAAAGTTTGTTCTCCTCGTTTCGATAAGTCAGATGAATAGTAAATTAAAATTATATGAAGGATAATATATAGCAAGAAAGAAAGTTATTTCTTTTTAACGTGAGATTATTGCTACAGTCAGACAGAGGGTTTTGCCCACTTAGGCTTCTTAGATGAGAACCAACAGTTCGAAACAGCTGTTCCGAACTGTTGGTTCCAATAGAATATCCTTTATAATTTTAAACAAAATAAGTTTCTTGAATTTATAATTTCTGGTTATGGTCCAAATGTTAAATACATGCACTTAGACTTGAAAGAATCACGGTGAGGAACATGGGAAGATTTTAAGTGTCTGTCATACTTGTATGATATCGCTTGTTGTTGTTGTTGTTGTTAGGTGCCATCGAGTCATTTTCGACTCCTGGTGATCTTATGAACATACATTCTCCATTCAGATCTGTCCCTGACCTGTCTTTCAGAATTTCCAAGCGCATTCCAGTTGCTTCTTTAACTCCGTCCACCCATCTAATTCTTGGTCTTCCTTTTCTCCTGCTTCCATCAACTTTAACAAGCATCATCATCTTCTCCAGACTGTCATTTGCTCGCATAATATGTCCGAAGTATGGCAATTTTTGCTTGATGATCATAGCTTCGAGGGAGCAATCTGGATTTATTCTGTCTATCACAGATTTATTGGTTTGCTTTGCAGTCCATGGTATGCTTAGTAAGCATCTCCAAACCCATAATTCAAATGCATCTATCTTCCTTCTTTCTTTCTTTCTCAGGGTCCAACTTTCACATCCATACAGCACCACAGGGAATACCATGCTTTCACGATTCTGATTTTTGTTGCGAGGCTAATATCTTTATCTTTAAAGATCTTGCTTAAATTTGTCATTGCTTTCTTTCCGAGTCATAATCTTCTTCAGTACAATTATATCGCTATCACCACAATAAACTTAATGTTGACAAAAGTATCTGGACACCTAGTTGTTGTAAAAAAAATGTTTTAATGACATATGTAGTAGCGAGTGGAACCACCTTTGTCCTGAATGACACCAACTACACCTTCGGAGTATGCTTTTAACCAATTTCTGATATGTCGCAACAGGAGTATTCTTACATTCCTCGCGCATGTTAATTACGGCGCTGGAGAAAAGTCGGTATTCTAATTAGTCCCGAAGATGTTCAATGACGTTGAGGTCTGGACGTCGGCCAGTTCAACACTTCAACGTTGTTTTGTGGAAACAGGTCTCGGACACGCAGCGCAATGTGGTCTGGAACATTGTCGTGCTGAAACACGCAAGGATCACTGCTGAAGTACTTTCACAAGTCGGATTCATGAAGGTCTCCAGGATATCCAGGTAGCCACGAAATTGGAAATCTATCTTGACATCAAATACAGTGAAAAGCATGCATCACTACCCACCTTTTATTACCTCAGGCACTCCCTGAATATTTGCATATGATCGGATCCGAAATTTGCATCACACGTAAGGCGTACAAATACTTTGGTCAGCATAGTGTATGTCTTAAATCTTTTTCTCTTTAGATCTTTAACAAACTGCTCTCACAAATGTAAACTCTCCTAGGCTAATTTCGTTCTTTTCAAATGCTGCTGAAATTCATCTGTTATTTTATTCTGCTCAGGTGGCCGATGCCAATTGCATTCTCGTGTCTTCTGACTTAGATTAACAACATCCTCTCATAGGTTTACGGAATATTTTTAGATATATTATTCAAACCCAGTCATATGAAACTTTCAGCATCACTGTTGCAATTGTAAGGTCAGCGACTTTTAAGTGTAGACCACAAGGTCGATATTTACAATATTATTTTATTTTTAGAGTCTTTCTTTGATTCCAATACTGGTCAAACCTTCAAATATCTGCCCCCAATTAAGTAAGTGTGTCACTCACATAAAACTTTCATGAACTGTTTGAAATTCCTCCGTGCTATCCGCTACTGGAAATATTCTCTCGGTCTTAAAACTTCCGTCCCCCCCCACTCCCCGACGATTTACTGCTTTGGCCTCTGTCCGCATAAAAATTCATTAGATGCATTGAATGTCTTTTGTTCGGCCAGCAATTCTTTGTGCATCTTCGGTGGCTTTCTGTAATACGATTTACAGCCTTTGCATCGCTTTATTTCATTGGCTTAGGTTCTGACGTAATCACAAATTGCCAAGTAAGCTATCTTTCTGGCTGTTTACGAATTCTTCGCAAGAGGATTGGATTCAAATTTACGTGACTCCGGTTAGAATTCTCAAAGAAAGAATCAGTCACAGTTAAGTGACTTCGGATGGAAGTTTCCCCAAACAATATATGCGATTTTGCTAAGGGAAAAACCTAATCTACCGTCTCTAAGAGCGGACTTCCTGAAAGGGGAAACTAATAATACGTTAAGAGTCTTTCTTAACATCTGCAGAGACTGTATTTCCATTCTTGATTGAAATAGAAGAACCAACATTCTCTTGAGTGATGAATCGCTTCGTCTGCTGACGGATACAGGAGATATTGGATGATCAAAGAATCTTATTTTTCTCATATGCAGAGATGACGATAAAACTGATACATCAGAAGTATCGATGTCCGTATACGATGCGGGATATTCTCAAAAAAATTGCCTCACATCAGAATTGGAAAACACATGTTGTTTATGGTAATGTTAATACCTTACAAATATTAGCTACAATGTCTTGAGAAAGTTCGTTCTTTTTCAAATCATAAATAAGACGCTTGAACTTCGACATTTTTTTATTCTCCTAAAAGACATGATTCAGGAGGAAATTTATTGTTTTTTCTTTTTTTTTAATTAAGATTTTACTGCTTAATAACACTATGTTGAACTATGTAGAAGAATGTGAGGTGTTTATTATCTTGAGCACACTTTAGCTCACTAAGGGATGAGAAAAATGAGCTTCTTGTGCCTGTGATCGGGTTGTTTAATGAGTCTTTCAACAAAACAAATAGAAAACAGAAAGAAGATTATACCGCTACATGAAGGTGGCTTCTAAACAGAGGTATCAAATTACCAACCAGTCTATGTTTCTAGGATCACAGTAAACGTCTTGATGAAGTTGATGAAGGATAGAATCTCAAGAATAGTCAATAGGAATTTGTTAAAGGAAGATATTGCTTTTGGAATTCGATTACTGTCTACCATAAGGTGATGACAGTACTGGGATAAAGGTGATAGTTATGTCGTAATAGTTATTAAATTTTTAAAGGCAATTTGAAAAGGTACTGCACCTAAATTTTCTTATTGCGTAGAATGAGGAATAATAAAAGACTGCCTAAGTAATAGCTGTTGCCTTGTTATAGAATGATAAAAATAGCGGGAAAACACTAAAGTATGGAAATAGTTATACTTAATACTTGCATAAGTTTCGGCTTCGTTTCCAAGCCATTGTCAATGCATACAGATGAAGAGAGATAAACAAATTTGGAAAAATCATTAATGCAATTGTTTATTGATCTGGAGAAAGCGTATGATAGCGTGCCAAGGCAAGAAGCCTTGAGGTGTCTGAGGGAGAAGAAGGTACCGGAGAAATATGTCAGGTTGGTGCAGGAGATGTACAGAAATGTGAAGAAAAGAGTTACGACCTGCCTGGCAGATACGGAAAGTTTTCAAGTGACAGTTGGTATGCATCAAGGGTCAGCATTAAGTCCGTTCCTGTTTAATTTATCATTTAGAAATTAATGATAAGATATACTGTATATATTTTAAGGAAAGACACATCTCAAACGAAAGTAATAGGGTTTATTAGTAATTTTTTTCTTCTCTAAATAATAATAGTAAAATTTATATTTATTTTAAGATTTGTAAATGTTAATTTATATAATTAAATATATCCTAAATATTTTAAAAATACGAAACACACCAGTAAATAGTCTGTATCCTAATATTACAATTAACTCATTGCTTAACTTCTGCGAGGAATCAATCGACCGTGAGATGCGGTGATTGATTCATTCAATCCAATACCCTTGGAGGGTAATGGATGGCAATGCTGTAGCCAAAGAAGTTCTAACTGAGGCTCGGCTATTGCTGTTACCCTCCTGCCATGATCAGAGCTTTAATAGCTCAATAACACCTTATCCCTACACTGTCCTCTCCAGATAACTGGGAAGATAAAAAGCAGTCTTGCTTCGCCCCTTTAAGCCAGTCCTTATAAGGATATAATTCTGCGAGAACCCCGTGTGGTGGCGGAATAACGCTGATGCAACCTATGCGTGTCGTAAGAGGCGACTAAAATGGACGCAGATTTTCGAGAGTTTTGCTCTCTCAGGTTTCTTCCGGAATTTCGCTCCCGATGAGAGGGGGGGGCGGCTTGATTTCGGGGAGTTTTCCCTGGGAGAGCATTTTGATCCTCTGGGGAGGGTGTGCTCCATCGTGGCCCGTGAGGGGCCTCGTCGATGAATGCTTTTCCCTGGAATATGAGCGGTTCTGCTCGGTGGTGGGGTGCCCGTCACTGAGTGGAACCAACGCTGAGTTGGACGGTCTTTCGGCTATTCGCAGGGAGTGGTCCGGGAGATCGTCTTAATTTTTAGAGGTAGCTTTACTTATATACCAGCTCCACTGCAGCCCATGCATGTCGTACGAGGTGACTAAAATGGGTACCCAGGGAGGATAATGAATGGCAATGCTGTAGCCAGTGAAGTTTTAACTGAGACTCGGCTATTGCTGTTACCCTCCTGCCATGATCAGAGCTTATAGCGCTATATTAGTACCCCATCCGTACATTTTCTTCTATAAATAACGGGGAACATGAAAAGCATTCTTGCTTGACCCATCTAGTCAAAAAAAAAGTTAATTCTGCGAGATTAGAGAAAAAACTACTACTTCTACAACAGTCTCTGATACGGATGTAGATGAGATGAATCAACTAAACATTACAGCACACTAAGGAGTTTTTAATAATACACGTTCAAGGAAACCAATTTAAACTTCTCACAGCTATCTAGTCGTCCTGCCCGAATAACATTCTGTGACAGTACCTGTTCGATAAACTTCAAAAGAAATTACTCTACCGCATCACTTTGCATTTTTAGATCAAAATCATCATCTTGGCGATGAGTTAAATGTGATATTTTTTATGGAGAAGCTCAAGACAGTTAATTACGCCTTTTTGAAAAGGCATGTTTCTTTCGAGATGTTTCACTATCCTTCCATTAATAATTTCTACACCGAGGTTTAGCAACAGGGAAAGCTAATCACTGTAAGAAGCTCGTTAACTATGCAACTGGCGTTTGTACATAATGGCAGAGCTTTGATATATAGGAAAGATCTCTCTCTCTCTCTCTCTCTCTCTCTCTCTCTCTCTCTCTCTCTGTGTCACAGTACCTGTTCGATAAACTTCAAAAGAAGTTTATGTGTGTGTGTGTGTGTGTGTGTGTGTGTGTGTGTGTGTGTGTGTGTGTGTGTGTGTGTGTGTGTGTGTGTGTGTGTGTGTGTGTGTGTGGGTGGGTGGGTGGGTGGGTGGCAATGCACAGTTCTAATCAATAGTTGAAACACAGCAAAATATCTCCAGTTTGCAAATGTATGTTTTCTTCCAACTTTGATGCATCCAGCCCAGAATAAAAATGTAGTTTTCCAGTGCTATATATCAAACGTGTATATCCGAGATCAAAAACACATTTACAGGATTCTGCATTTTCACATTCCAAAGAACGGCAGCTATTCCAGTTTGTTATATTGCAGAAGTAGAGTTGACATCAAACCATTTCTATCACTGTAATCTCCTCTCATACAAATTTCTTTCTGAAAAATTAAGATCTCCATTATCGTATTTCTAAGAAAGTAAGTCAAGTCTGAATACTAAAAGAATTTGAATCTACCAGAAAAAATAGGGTAAAAACAAAAAAAAAATGTCAATAATTTATTTTTTAACACAGTGAATTATGAACATTCCAGAATATATAAAGGCGAAATCTAATTATGTTTCTCATATTTATTTCGGCAGGTGGCGACACTGTACTGGCTAATACAGCATTTTGGGCTTGGTGTCTTTCTGTATAGCATCGAAAAATTTGCCATACTGCCATAAAATAGTGCTGTGGGCAGTTCAAATATGGGTAATGCCAGTAATATTTTTAGGACAAGCAACATGTCTACCCTGCGAGTTGCACTGTAATCAACTGGTGTTAATTAATCCCTTAGATACAGGAGCAAGAGACCCTTTACCTCGCTCCTTATAGGGCTGAACTACTATTCAGAAATTTTTATCTGCTTAGGTGATTCCTTGCCATTATTTCATAAATATAAAAGAGATAAAATCAGCAGGTTTGAAGAATAATACTGTATTTTATGTAAAGACCAATGTTGGAAGAGAATTGACAATTTAGCGTTGTATTTACCCAAATTTAGTAATAATCTCTCAATAGATTCTTTTTCTCCTTCCGAAGGAAATATAGATATGATGAAGCAATATTACCTGTCATTTGGAAAGACAGGAGTTCCAATATCGTCTAGAGGCTCCATGAAATTTATTACGATTTCTCAACAGACATAATATACTGATGTCATGACGTTAGATGCTTTGTCCGTAAACATAAGTCCAATACCCGAAGGCTCTTCCAGGCTAGAGTAATGGACAAAGAAAAAAAATTACTCATTAATTACCAATCAACAGATTTTTGGATTCGAATTTATGATATCTTCATATCTAGGTATCTGATTTGATTAAACTGTGAATTCTGACATGTCCCGTGAAGAAGTAAACAAACCATGTTAATGGTTTATGACGTATGTCAACAACTACATACATACATAAAGGTCACAACAACCAGTAACACAAAACTATTGTGTGTGTTTGTGGGGGGTGAGCTTTAGTATATTAGGGATAAAGAAGGAATTTGATCTTCTTGAAAAGTTAGAGGTTGTATTCATTGGAGAAATATATGGGGTGCGATTGTCCTAAAAGTAGATTGAGATAACATAAGAAGATGAGAAGTTAGTGCGATGAGTTAGGAACTGAACCTAGTATGGATGACCAACAACTGGTCATGTTCTTACATGATTAGACGAAAGTGGAAAACGAACGTGGTCAATTTGATGGAGCAATACTCATGGAATATCTACAGAAAGGACATAATGCGAAACGATAGGGGTTTGTCAAGCAAATGAGTTTGTAATGTAAAATCATCTATTAATCATACTTCCTATTTCAGGCGTAGCCTTTATGCTATTACTATGGTTAAGAATGTTATAAGAATGGCTGATCTAGATAAAGATCCCGCTGGAATTAAGATTGGTGGCAGAAAAATAAATAATTTAAGATACGCAGATGATACAACCTTCATAGCAGAAACTAAAGAAGATCTGGAGTGGTTTTGATTCTATTGGTTAAGACGAAATAAGTAACAAAACTGGGCTTAATTTAAACATCGGCAAAACAAAAGTGATGGCTTCTGGCTATTTAAATGAATTTATAATAGGAGATAAAATAGCAATTGTTGAAAGTTGTTATTTACTAGGATCCGGAAAAGAAGGATAGTCATGGGAAAAAAGCGATGTTAAACCTGACAAAATTTATGGAAGATCGAGATGCGAATAAGGCTACTAAATTTGAAATTGTCAAGGCAGTGGTATTTCCAGTAGTGATGTACGGATGCAATAGTTGGATTATTAAGAAGAAAGATTGAATGCGAATTGACTCGTTTGGATTACGGGCATGGAGAAGAGTATTAAGAATCCCATAAACTGGAAAAAATGATTAATAAAAAGGTTTTAGACAAAATGTTTTTAGACAAAAGAGGTTTTTAGACAAAAGACAGAATGCTCCTTGGAGGCGATGATCGCTGAACTGAAATTGATGTACTGTCGACATATTTTGCGAGTTGATGAGTCACTTGAAAAGGCAGTTACGTTAGGGAAGATTGGGGAAGGAGAAAAAATTACTTAATGATGTTTGTTTGGAGGTACAATGTTGAAATAGGCTTAACAATTATATCAACTGCAATAAGGGCATTGATTTCAAAGCGGTATATTTTAAATGGGGGGTACCGTTTCCATAATGGTAATTTTGCGCTCTCTTATTCTCTATACAAATTCTATTCTACACAAATTGAAGAAAAAAATACTATAAATGAGAGATTAGAGCATCTTTTGGATTAGGAAATCAACTGGTAACCACATTTTACTTATGGTATGAAGAGCAACTAAATCTATGATGCTACGTTATTATGTCGGTTAAATGCGAGTGGTTTTGGCAAGTTTATCTGCTTCTGGGATGAAAACCTCTAAGTCAACCGCAGGAAAACCCTGTTATCTCCATATGCGACTAACCTGTTTATATGCGGCAAATACTTCGTTAAGGATTTCCGGTCATAGACCCGAATTGAATTTAGTCCTTCCTTAGCAAAAGATAAACTCGATAACAACTGGGTAATCCAGGGGATCAATGATGAAGAAATCCTATATCATGGAATATAGTAGTCACTATAAAGTAGTGCATTGTATTAGATATGCCTTATAATTGACTAAGACCATTTTAAAATGCATTTCACAGTTAGGGAACTAGAATCCTTTCGCCGTTTGAATAAAGCAGTGGAGTTGTAGCTTTCATTGTACTGCTACCACATTCAGTCAGAGAACATGAAAGAATGAAAAATGACTTCGACGAACACATGGCCTTCCTCCATTCTCCATTATCTATGTGCACTGCATTACTGGATCCAAAACTGATGCCAGCAGAAATGATGAGCAGCATATTCAGAGAAAGATAACTATAATATCCTAAACGTCCTTCCTTTCAAAGCGTTTTATGCAACAGAAGGTATATGCTCGGTACTAGCATCAAATTCATCATACTGCTCTCCACACATGCTGTTGAATCACACTAGCCGTGGTTTCCAACCAATACAACTCTTCAGTCATGGCCTCTTTTTCATAAGCTCATTCACATTAGCATGAAGTATGGGCTCTACTGAAATGTTGGTCTCTTGAGTTCAATGCTATTTTTCAGCTCATCTCTCTCTCTCTCTCTCTCTCTCTCTCTCTCTCTCTCTCTCTCTCTCTCTCTCTCTCTATATATATATATATATATATATATATATATATATGTTTCCATATTTCTGCGCAAATAATACAACCTGCTTGGCAGAGAGGAATCAAGGTATGTTTTCCATATCCGCACCCAGACTAATGTTGTATCGTGCTTCCATGTTTCCTAAGTAAAACTGGATTTTCTTTATGTATACCATCAATAAATAATGTTATGGAATAAGCGATATTTTGACATGTTATCTTCGCCGAACTTCTAGTTTGTAAGAAAGAGTTCATGAAGATAAGATCTCCACGTTTTTCTTATATTTTACATAGGATAAATTGACACAATTCTGTCATCATGTTTAATAATTCAGATAATTCCTATCTTATCTTTTAGACTTCATTCGAGTATTGCAATACACTCCTTCTATGAACATTTGTTACAAAATATAACAGCATGAATGGTTGAAAGATGACTGTCACAGTATTAGGCACATCGCAAACATAAGTAGAGTTTGCCTGTTTTAAGTAGTGTTTGAATCTAGTGATGTTGAGTGACTCTTTAGACGAGCTGAAATTGGAGATGCCATTTGGTTGGAAGGCTAGGCTCATATTCTGTTCAGGACACAAAGAAGCTTTATCAGGTTTTTCAGTTAAAGCTGGGTTATCAGATCTCATACGGGGGATGAGGGTTTCCCTTCAAGAAGCTCGGAGTTTCATTCTCAAAACAGACAAAGTGGTCAGAAGAACAGGTAACAGATATAACACATCTGTCTCATTGCCTTAGCTGCTTCTGCCTTCAATAGCAATACTAACTCAAGTAGTATTTCTATTATTCTTCTGTCTAGTAACTGTATACAAAACAGGCGCAATTTTCCTTATGACGGCATAAGCAGGATAAGATAAGATACATTTTATATTATAAAATGGATAGAAAGAATAATAAGATAACAGCAAACTTCAAGTACATTTTGGCAATTAGACTATTCAATTTTAAAGCAAGTATTAACTTTCTTTTACGATGAAAAAAATCTTCTTGAACAAGAAGATTTTTTTCTATCCAATAAATCTTATAAATGCTGTATTCCATGACAAAAAACATTCTCTGTATTCTACATCGAATAAGCGAATGGTATTTTAATTATCTTAACTGGATTAATGCTATTTCTAGTAATATTTCAAAAAAACGTTTTCAACTGGCAAACATTTAAATACCTTAATGATTTTAAACTGCGTGTTTGTGCATTTAAATTTTTAAAAGAAAACCCTTGCTTCATACACCATTTTAAATATCCGATAAAAAATATTTACTTGCAAACGCGTATAACGTTTCTGTTATGCAGTGAAGTGACATTTCAAGGGGCATTTAATTTTGATTTTTTTCTTACAATTTCCTTGAACTAACTAAATTTTTGATTTACTTTAAACTATAAGAGAGATATAGTTTTGTTGCTACTATCTTCTGACATTCAAATTCACTTCGGAATGTGAATATTTCCTTAAACTGACTATTCTTGAAGGCAGTTAACCATGATTGCTAGACACATGCTATCAGAATTGTGCAGAAAACTCAAACAAGCAATTGTTATGAGCAGTGAATCTCACACTGTGGAGTCTAATTTTGTAAGAAATGCAATAACATACAATAGAGCATAGGAAATCGATAACTCTATAACGTTCCATTAAAATTTATACCTCCTGAAGAAAGATAAATATCTTCTCTCATCCACAACGAACCAGTCAATCGAATTTGTAAACATTTCATCTCTCTCCAGGCATGAATAATAAAAGTCGAACAGCAAAAAGAAAAAAAAAAATCTTTGTTGTTCTGCCTGTTCACGTGTGTAAAAACTTGAAGCGAGAAAGAGTTATGGCTTACATTTTCAACGGAAAATATTTTTCCTATGTTGAACAGAGGTTAATTCTCTATTTGTATGTGTCCACGCGATCTTTGCTTCCTGTTCGTCGGCCTGATTGTTTTCGGAGAAAGTTATTTATGTAAGACGTCTGTCAGAAGATATAGAAAACAAGACATGTGTTCAATGACTACAGCTTTTCATTAGAATTTTCGTTCCTTTATTTCTTTCTTCTATTTCTAGAAAATGGGATAATTGCCAGAAAAACCGTGGTCGAGAAAAAACATTCCGTAGGGATTAAAATTAACCGAAAAAAAAAGAAAAGAAAATTCATAGTGTTGCAGTGGCGTAGTATTGGAATCTGTTCTAGAGAAATGGCATCGAAATGTTTTCGTAAAGATATAATACATTCATATCATGTGTGAGTTAAGGATTTTATTCTGTTTTATAAAGTTTATATATTTTTCGTATATTTTTAATTTTTATTTTGACATAGTCCGTTTTATCTATTAACTCTTAATATATTTATTAATATAACAACTGCATTAATATAGTTATTATAGAAATTAATATATTTATTTTATTAATAATTTTTATCAGTTCATTGAGAGACTTCGTAGCTTATATATATATATATATATATATATATATATATATATATATATATATATATATATATATATATATATATATATATATATATATATATATATATATATATATAAGTATATATATATATATATATTATATAAGATATACATTAATTTATATAAAATAATATTCATATTTTTAAAATTAACAATAGTTAATATACATACACCTTTTAATTTAATATATTAATTTGAATATAAGCTTTGCGATTTTCGTTGTTACAATTATTAATAACGTTAAAACATAATATATATAACTTAATAAAATAATATTAATTTAATTCTTAATAGTAATAATATTTTTATATTTTTATTGAGATATTTGAGAAATTTCGTTTGGTGTAGTTTAATGTTAATCTACTTTTATTTTGTTACTATTCACAACATCATGTGCAGTAGATGTTTTGTTCAGATAATTAATTGAAATTTGCCATCTAATTAATCACAGTAAGTAATGTGGAAGCGGTAAAGGAGGATATGTCATTAATTTTATCACCATTATATGAAGCGAATACCTCTATCCATTCTTAGATCAGATGGGGCTGAGTAAAAAAAAATGTAGTAATTCATCAAGGACTTGACGGTCCTCTCTCGCTTCGGTTTGCTAGTTCGCTGAAACTGAAAGTGAAATAATAGGTAGTTCTGCTAGTATACGTGTTTTAGTTGCTGAGTTTCACCAACTAAGCACTGAATACAGAGAATGATGAATCACTTCGCTACTTAAACAATTACGTTAATAGAAACATACTTAATGATGAACTGGACCTCTATTAGTCTTTGAAATAATTATCACGTTTCCATTATTTAATTTGCTCCATTGGGCATTCTTAAACTAAGGAAAATGATCGAGTTAATATGCATTAATTGAATTAGGATTAAAGACAGTTTAACAGAATTTGTTCTCGCCTCCTTAGGATTATATAGTGACAGCCTCAATATTATTAATCATAAACCGAGAAATTATATGCTATACTAACAGTTTTCTCTTTCACACCCAATTTCTCATCCCTGTTGTCCATTCATAACGAGGCGGTTGCCATAGAGACGGTGGATTACTGTTCGTTTTCCCACATTGTTTATTTCATCACCATTCATTATTTTTCGCGCTTGAAGTAGAATGAACAACGTAATTGTAATTGTCAAAAATTCGAGTGGAGAAGGCGAGCTTTGCATTGATTAAGAATATTCGTTTTATAGAAGAATTCATTAATAACACTTGTGGTTAATAATAGGATATTCGCTACCATATTGGAAAGCTGTCGTGTTGAGAAACGGATCTTGTACACACCGAACACAAGAGAATCGTCATAATAATAGCAATAAAGCGATATGGCGCGCCATTGTGGTAAGCTGTTATCTTTCTACGATCATTTGTTATGTCATTAGTGTTATAGTCTTTGTCTGTATGTGGCATTTGACCTACGAAAGCTAAAAGGAATTACACACGGGGTTAGGTGCTACAGTTAAACTGACTACACGTCTAATCTCTCTGCGCATTCAGTTCGGGTATTCGGCAGATATCTGAAGCCATTCTCGAGCAAGTTGGAAGCCCTCGCTACTCTACTTTAGTCATGGATGGTACGCTTCTCATCAAAAGTATATCTTAATTACAAATCCTGAAATCTCCTTACACACGAGTTAGCTGTCATTCTACGTTAACGATTCTCCCGTGAGCTGTGCTTTAACCGTCGTTGAGATACAAGCAAATGGGTTCGTACAAAATGAGTAAAATTATTTAGCAATAAACTGCTAGTAGTTCATCTTGGAGCTATGCAAGGCTCGCGTGTGATAGTACGAACTGCTCGGCACGATTCGTGCAATCTTCAACTGTAAATGGAGCGGCACACTTAGAAGTGCACGTTGAATTATTAATCATACCCAAGTTTACCGTAACTTTGCAGCCGTATATTTTCTTATTATAGTTCATGTGTAGTGGAGAAAGAGCGTAAACCTCGGATGGGAAGTCGTTAACAAAGTGATTTATTTAAATCAATACAAGAAAAACATTCTTGTATAAAGTTCCTGTTGTAAATAAATCATTTTTATACGTTTAAATCAAATAAGTTGGGTGTTTGTAATGTTTGAGTTAAGCTACGGCATAGATAACGCGTATATCACATAACAACAGGTGGGGATGAAGAGGCTATTAGAGGAAACAAAGAACAACACAATGAAAACATACTCGACTTTATATTTTGAAGAAGGAAAGATTTCTTTCCCCCATCCCAACTTCAACCTTTGAATTCAGTCCTTATCTGTGAACCTCAAGTCGGAAAATATTGTGAAAAGAAAATGGAAAGAAGAGTATGAGCAGAGAGAGAGAGAGAGAGAGAGAGAGAGAGAGAGAGAACTCCATTAACTACAAGATTCACTAAATTCCTCACAGACATGGGAACGCCAAGAGTTAAATACGTTGACACGTGTCACATTCCTTTTCTGTTTTCGTGGTTCCTTTTAAAAGCCACACACACAATTATATTTCCTTGATGATTAAGCTTGTTGACATCGAGTAAAATGGTTTACTGAGCTACGTAGCTACAGCATCACTTGCACAACTGGCTGTGGTTACACATAATTCATTCGCACATTCATATTACTTTTCTCAAATATAATTACATTAGCATCTGTTTTCACTACACAGAATGCAAGACACAAACGCGACATTGATTACCATTTTAAACAAGTAGCGAAAGTGCCGGAATAATTGAAACACAGACGATATAAAAAAAAAGACAGGAGATGCAATTATAAAATGTTTGTCTAAATGCCTTTTTGTACCCATTTATAGAAAGCCTGTGTTTCAATTAGCGTGCAAAAGTGGTTTAGTCAGGTTACTATAGTTACCCACGTGCTCAAATAAGCATGCAATAAACAAATATGTATGCCAAAACCAAATATCGCTAAAAATGGTTTCGACCTGTTACCATAGTTACCCACGTACTCACATGAAATGAACAACAATGAAAAACCTGGTAAAAACTTCCATAAACTGGTATGGGTCATATTTTTGTTCATTTTAGTCTCCATCATAAACAAAACACGGCATTAACTCTGAAATAAATCACTTGATGGATTTTAACTAATCCTTCTTAATTCTCATCATTCTAGCAACGAATTATGAAGTTTTATAAGCTGGGAATATTTTACTGCAATTTTCGTCAGCACATATTTCTTTCGTTAATAATGATTCATTGGTCTGTCTTCTTTGTCTTCGGCTAATAAATGAAACCCAAACCCTTTTAAGTTCATTGATTTTCTTGTGTGGACTCAGTAATTATTTTGTCACTTATGAAACTCAGAGACATTTCAAACGCGTTATTTGCTGAGGCTGCAAATTCTCAACCAAGCAAGCAAGAGATATTAAAGTCGTTTGGATAACAATGATTTAAAAAAGTGGCAAATTACTGAGCATGCGCAAATGGATTTACCCGATTATTAAAAAACAACGTTGAACGAAAAATTTCAATTTAATAAAACAAACTCAATTTTGCGTTTCCAAATATTTTTCTCTAGATTTTTGGTTGGTCTTTAATTTCATGGTTAGTTATTTCTCCGGTGTATTTGACAATAAACCAGAATTAAAAAATATATTGTCGTACTGGAAAATAAAAATCTCTTATGGTTCATAAATTATTTTCTCTTTGCTTGACTTAATGGATGATATTTGACAAAGTTCTTGTCATTACACAAGTCTGTAGCTGTTTTAAAATATTTTCTTTTGTTTTATGCGTCTTCTGTTTAATTGCATTTACTAGTTCTCGTCCGGGTAGTCTCTTCACGTTTTGTTCTTTTAATTCTTGAGTGAAAAACATAATTTTAATGGATCGTTTTATTAGTTCTCTTTACGAAAGTATTAGCAAATAGTAGAGAATGATTTTTTATGGGGAAACGATCTGTTTGCATATGGAAACAATTTGTCCTTAGGCAAATGAATCTTCAATTAACAAATCAATATTAGCTTCCATAAATTAAAAGAAAAGTGAATTCTTTGAAGCAATCTATCTACATTCGTATACTACTCCAATTATAAGATGGGTTCAGGTAATACTACTCTATATTTATTAACAATCGAAAAATAAAGACTCGAAATTAGCCTGCGGCATATTTCAGCAACCTCAGAATCTAATGTAATAGGTTTACGCATCTTCTTCTTTCCACTGGAGCAACATCATCCTTGCTTTAAATTTCATCTGCCTTTGTTAACAATAATAAAATAAAATAATATTTACAAACAGTCTATAAGTCAGAGAGAAACACCAAGATGCAGTAAACGTACTAAAAACATACACAAAACGTACTAAACAGTTCATGAGATCATCATGTCGCTAAAACAGTCGTATAAATAGCCATTAGTCATAATTGAAAAGCGTCGTATGAACGGATCGTCGAAAAGCCAAGAGGCGTAAGGCGGGGTATTACTGGACATGATGTATATACGAATTATAATGATGCAAACTACAGCCTTGAACTGCTTATTCAAATATAGTGTTCTGGGCTAAAGTTTATGTTTATGCAGGTAATAAACTTGAGGGAAAATGAAGTTTATTATTATTTGCAGTACTATAAGAACTGCACGAAATAATTGCACTGTGCTACTAGAGAATTTGATTTTTACTTAAATTATCCAAGGAAAATGGGGTGGTTAAACATGTTCCAAGAATGTACAATGATCCAATAAGAACCGTTTTAACCATCCTTTACTAGTATAATTACAGCATTGAATATTGTTCTGGGGAAGCACGCACGCACGCACACACACACACACACACACACACACACACACACACACACACACACACACACACACACACACACCCTATTCATATATATTTTCGGAAGATATGTCTACTTTGCCATTATTAATGTTGGTGTCGAAAAAAATTGGGTTATTTATCTATCGTTCGATAGAAGGCAGGCTTGAGACTTATGATAGTGACGTAATTTGTCTTTTACAGTTGGCTGCTTTGAGACAGGAAACTGGACATCATCTTCATGACCAGAGCACGTTACAGTTGCAAGATTAATGTACAATCAATTCTCATGAGTGTTTCGAAACTAGAAATCTACATTGTTCCTGCATTCTTCTTGGGTTTCAAAATTCAAAATTAATCGCTGATTTTTTGCTGTTAAATTTGGCATACCCAGAAAAAATAAAATATAATATAACAGTATTTATTTATAATGTGGTTTAGACCACTTTTTAATTTTAAACAATTAAACAGTCAAGAGTTCTTAAAAGAACTGGGAGATGGACTGAATCCTTGACTCTTTATCCCGTCATCTGAATGAAGAAAATCTGCGTGGATAGGGTGTTATTGAGCTAAAAGCTCTAGCCATGGCTGGGTAACGGCTATAGCCGAACCTCAGTTAAAGCTTCATTGGCTACAGCATTGCCATTCGTTACACTGGAAGTCTTAAAAGGACTGATAATAATATCAGCATCTCTCTCTCGGGAGCCAAGGATCCTTATAAGGACTGGCTTAAAGGGGCGAAGCAAGAATGCTTTTCATCTTCCCCGTTATCTGTAGAGGACAGTGTAGGGATAAGGTGTTATTGAGCAATTAAATCTCTGATCATGGAAGGAGGGTAACAGCAACAGCCGAGCCTCAGTTAGGACTTCATTGGCTACAGCATTGCCATCCATTACCCAGACCGGGAGCCAAGAGTGCAAGACGCATATGGCACAGAGGGTGAAGCTTGACGCTTTTCATATTCCCTGTTGTCTGTTTCGGGAGAGATTTGTGCGCTATTTTAGCTCGCCCTGACTGGGCAGAAGTGGTTATACGTCGTTGACTGTTAGGATTGCTTTCGGTGTTTTATGTTTCCAGTGGTCATTACTGTCATAGTTTCCGGCTTGTTGTATTAGTTGGGTTGGATGCGTAGATGTCTTCATAAAGAATTTTTCTGCTAGGGAGCGTAGTAGTGGAGAGATGTAGGGGATATTTATGTCCCGGTGGATCTGGGCGTTCCTGATGAACCACGGGGAAAGGTAGTCAAGAGTCCTTATAAGGAGTGGCTTAAAGGGACGAAGCAAGAATGCTTTTCATCTTCCCCGTTATCTGTAGAGAACAGTGTAGGGATAAGGTATTATTGAGCTATTAAAGATCTGATCATGGCAAGAGGGTAATAGCAATAGCCCAGCCTCAGTTAGAACTTCATTGGCTACAGCATTGCCATCCATTACCCCCAAGGGTATTGGATTGAATGAATCAATCACCGCATCTCACGGTCGATGGATTCCCCTTATCCAAAATTAGCTTCTAAATCGGTCCTTATAAGGACTGGCTTAAAGGTGCGAAGCAAGAATGCTTTTCATCCTCCCCGTTATCTGTATAGAGGACAGTGTAGGGATAAGGTGTTATTGAGCAATTAAAGCTCTCATCATGGCTAGCCGAGCCTCAGTTAGAACTTCATTGGCTACAGCATTGCCATCCATTACCCCCAAGGGTATTGGATTGAATGAATCAATCACCGCATCTCACAATCGATTGATTCACACCCCTCTAAATCGGTCCTTATATTTCTTATAAGGACTGGCTTAAAGGGGCGAAGCAAGAATGCTTTTCATCTTCCCCGTTATCTGTAGAGGACAGTATACGGATAAGGTGTTTGAGCTATTAAAGCTCTGATCATGACAGGAGAGTAACAGCAATAGCCGAGCCTCAGTTAGAACTTCATTGGCTACAGCATTGATCCATTACCCTCCCAGGGTTTGAATATTGACTCAACCATCCATATTCAAAAAGAAACAAGAAGCTTCTTGTACAAGTTAATTATAAAAATAATTTATAAAATATTATAAGGTGATAATTTTAAAGATTTAGAAAATACTTTAATTAAAATGAAATTATTATTAATATTTTTATTTTAAATAAAAGTTTAACTATTATTTTTAAGAAAGGTAAAAAATTACTTGGATGAATTGTATAAAAGTAATATAAATAATTTCAGTTTTCATACATAATTTATAGCTTTATAAGACGTACACAGCATCTCTATTTTTTCATCTCTGTGTATTGGCCATGAAAAGTTTGTATTCTTGGCTCGAATTGTTGATATTTTTTTATCACTTGCTGGGAGCTGGCACAAAGTGAAGAGCATCCAGTTGAGCCAATCTAGTAGACCACCAACTGTCAATTCACATTATATCCACCATGATTTCCCAAGATTAATGATACCGCAGAGAATATTGGGAATGAAGCCAGGTGGTTAATAATGTTTAAAGTTATTGTCGTTGCACACAACGAGGCTAATAGAAATTTATCGCGAAAGACCGACACTTCAATTTACTTCAGATTAAACATGACAAACTTTTATCGATTCATTGAAACTTAAAGAAATTAATTAGAATCGTTCGGGAAATGGCTAACAGGTAGCGCTGTTGTTGGATTTGAAATGTACATCGTTTTCATCTACGGAAGAACGATAGAAGTAAAAAGACCCACCAATGTTAACAAGTCTAATTTGAACAGAAACATTCATTCGCTAAATGTACTGAAGCGAACGCTCCCTAACGGAACGCTGATTAATTAAACATTCCTGTGGAATATAATCAGGAATTCTAGAGATGCTATACGGTAACAGGGATGTTTCTGATTTGTGATATGATGTCAAATTTCGCCTAGTTGCAGTAACAGCAGACCTTCTATAATAAAGCCAGCTGGCTTCGTTTTAATTACGGCTGATGCGACCGTCGCCTACGGGATTAAAACAGATGCTTATGATATTACGTCTCGGACTGTAGAAATGCACTAATAAAACTAAAATAGACTTGAATTTCTAACTTATATTAATCTAAGTATTGACAATGTCGTTCTGATTTATTATACATAGTCAACTGAACTGTCGTATGATAATCAAAACAGAAATAAAAGAAGTTAGCAAGGACTACTCGTGCATGGGCACTGAGGAACTGCAGCACCTCCAATTTTTTTCGATATATAAATATATTTATTTATTTATTTATATTTGCTTGTGGTAGTTAATTTTATCATCAATAATCCTAATCTTACACAATTCTCTTATTTTGTAAAAAAAAAAAAAAAAAATGAAAATCCATCTTATAGTACTTAGGAGGGCGAAGTGTGGTAAACACAATGTGGAAAATACAGTGCTGCTACCGTCATAGCGAGATGCGAGCTATTAACGTAATGCGGCACTGTCGGTCGCGCAGTTCCACTGTTATTTATATGCAGTTTGCGCCAGTAGTAGAGTGTTCGTGTTGCTTATCGTGTTTACTCCTTCTCTTTAAATATTTGGACATTACAATTGAAGACATAACATTTGTTATAGTTTTTATTTTAGAATAATGGATTTAATATTTAAGTGATTTTTAATTATATTAAACTGTATAATTTTATCGATAATAAACAATATTTTTTCATGTTTAATTTTTTTTTAAATTTTTACCATAATTTTGATATTTTATTCAAACACGTATACACTGTACTTACAGTGTGTATGTATATTTCGAAGGTTGCAGTACCCCCACGATTTCAAGCCACCAGCCGCCACTGGAAGTTGGAAAATAACAAGAAAAACAGGGGAAAGGTGGAGGGGGGGCTTCTTGTTCATCTCATGTGCCTCGAGCTAGAAGGATAACATCTTAATTTAAACTTGAATAGTGATATTGTGGTTTTATTAAAATAAAAAATAACAAGATCGAAGTCAATTTGAACATGAAGTTTATTTAAAGAACCCCTAGGGACCATATCGGAGAACCTAAATCGGAAGGACTGTATCTTCTTACAGGAAGTTTGGAAGATTTTTTATTCATAATAATCATAAATATTTTAAAGATAATATATTGTTACTATTCAGGTGTGAACTAGTCCCAGCTCGCGGGTCTTGCTGTGAATGAAATCCATCGATGCATGTTCTACCTTTTGAATTTGACTATTGTATTCATGATGATGGAGAGTTTGTGTCAGAAATATTGGACGAAATGGGTGATAATATTATCGTGTTATGAAGGAACTCTCTTGTGGTATGTACGTGTGCTTTTGAAGAGAAAAAGAGTAAAAATGCATAGAAGAAGAAGAGGTAGAGAATAACTGTGAGTGATGGACTGAAACAGAGAGAAAGATAGATAAATAGACTGAGAGAGAGAGAGAGAGAGAGAGAGAGAAAGAGAGAGAGAGAGAGAGAGAGAGAGAGAGAGAGAGAGAGAGAGAGAGAGTGAAAAAACGTGAAACGTGAAAATTAAGTGGATATTGAATCCAACATTATTTAATAATCGAATAGAGAAACTACGAGAGTTTCGTGCCGAATATAGAAACTATAAAAGTTTCGGTGGATCCAAGCGTAAGCAAGCCTTTCATGACAGGGACAACTCGTAGTAAAGGTGGAGTACGCTCTGATCACTATTCTTGGTATTTCCCATAATGTAAAACACATCTCCTAGCGGAAACGTATGATGTTATACATTATGGGGGTCACTACCCAGCCCGGTTTCGACCTTTGTTCAGGTCTCGTCAGTGGGAGCCAGACCCAGATGTAAATACTCAGGTTGAAGTGATGCAGAACTTATACATTGCCATACGAGTTGCCAAAAAGGGTGTCACATCACAAAAGGCATCAAGAATTATTGAATAAAAAGAGAGCCAAAAAGGCTTCACTTCACCTTTACTACGAGTTGCCTCTATCAGGAAGGGTTTGCTTACACTTGGATCCTCCGAAACTTTTATAGTTTCTATATACGGCACGAAACTATTGTCGTTTCTCTATTCGGCTTTGAAATAATGTTGGATTCAATATCCACTTGATTTGAATAATTTTGCATCGCCGAAGTGAAGCCTTTGGCTCTCTTTTTTTTCAGTAGCTAACTTACGTTTGGTTACAAAGCCCTGATAAAGGTTCTTAGATGGGATTCAATCCTAGGATCGAAGGACCTAAGTCCTTCCATCGTCGAAACTAACTGAGCTGCGGATCTCTCTTTAATTGACGTGAAATTTAATCTTACAAGTGTGTCCTCTTTGACAGCCGCCTATACTGATACTCTCTTGTTATCAACTGTGAACTTTTCTCCTCTTAAAACTTATGTATCTTTGTAATTAACATGGAATTCAACTTTCTGGAATTCATTTCACTAATTACAAATGCGGAGTTAGCGTTTAAAATTCAATTAAATATGTTCTAGGTATTCCTGAATACAACCTAATGGCAATCTCTTATTATACTTTAATTTTCTGACAGTTGATGTTGTTATGTTATGTCAGAGTGTTCCGTGGTCAGCTTTCGCAACTCCCACCCATCTCAGATTGCTTATTCCAATGTCGCCTTTGCCACCAAAAACTTCGCATTGAAAACGCCCCATCTGCCAGAATACCATCCCTAGTGGGTTCTTCTAACAATGTTGGGCGGACTCTGTTGCATGTCACAAATAAAGAGCGCACGTGGCGCCATCTTTTAATATCGAAATTGTGGGCGTTTAGATAAATATAGAAAGAGCCCAAAGCCATCTGGAGAATTCATTTTAAATGCTAAAAGAGGACAAACACAGAACGTCTCGACCACCGCCCACGTTTCTAGAAATCCAGTTATTGTCTAGAACATTCAGACCACAAAAATAGTTGCAAAAAATACCGTATTTGTTTCTTGTTGCATTTTCTTTTAAAGCAATTTCCTTCCATTGCTCTACATTACATTTTCTGACAAACACAAGAAACAAAATTGAAATGAGAAATAGCATGCGGACGTCTAGAAATCCAAAATACGACTTTAATTACAGAAAAGCGGAAATGAGAATTCCTAATGGGTTTCTTAAATGAATGTGAAATCTCCTCATAGCCAAGATAATTTATTTAATCATTTTACCTCCTTTTTTCTTTGAATATCTAAAAGCCTATGTTTTGATTGGGCGATTCTCAAATGTAATTTAACTAAAACCAATTGGGTCCATTAGGTTTCCATAGCAACCAATGTTTCTCAAATTTTTTTTCAAAGCATTGT
The DNA here is from genome assembly GCF_054136105.1 of Typopeltis vanoorti. Lineage (NCBI taxonomy): Eukaryota > Metazoa > Arthropoda > Arachnida > Uropygi > Thelyphonidae > Typopeltis > Typopeltis vanoorti. Next base: position 99,829,165 of record NC_143566.1, read on the forward strand.
TTTCTGCTGCTATCTGATCTCCATCTTGAGTCTACATTATATTTCTCAAATAAAAACTCATTCTTTTTTAATTAGAGATTTATATGTCAAATCTTCGATGTACACGAAGTCATATACTGACTTCGTGTACATCGTTTGTTTCCGAAGATGTGTGGGATTGTCTTGCAAGAACAGTTAGGTTTCTTGCCAAGAGCAATGATTTTTCTCCTAAGGTTATTTTGACATTCAAGTAGAATAGCGAAAAATATTTTCTGCCTATAAATCTTTTTTTTCCTTTGCTTTTTTATTTTCTATTGTTGTCTGACTCCTTTCAATAGAATCCTTTGCGAACAGCGACGAAAATTATCATATTTTTTAAAGTCATTTTATTGATAAAGAACTCCTTTATAAAATATTGTTTGGAAACTTTTGACATTCTTGAAAAATAATAAAAAAGGATGCACACGATAACAGACTATTATAGTCATTGTTGGTATTCGTTTATTGTTGTATTGATAAGTCCACTCAATAAATGTGATGTACATTTCAATATATACTATCGTCTATGCGTATCTAAAGATAATGTAGTAAAAGTAATTTTGATTTTTTAGTTGACAGGAGGATTCTGATGGTATCATATGATGGATGGAGACATCGGATGGACTTATAATATGAGATTGTTTTTATTTTGGGTATTAAAATGGAAATTCGCCTAAAATCCTCCTAGGGAGCTATATACATATATATATATATATATATGTAGAAAGTATTTTTACCTTGGGTATAAATATGTTAAGGATACCAAGCAATTTTTAAACCTGGTTTTACTCCATTTCCCAAGTAAGCAAACAGACCAAAAGTCAAGTTTGCGCCTGCAATTGATGCAAGTCTAACTGATCCCACAGGTAGTGCAAGACCAGGACAACTCGTGGTAAAGGTGGAACAAGCTCCGATCACTAATCTTAATATTTACCCTTAATGCCAAAACACATCTCCAAGAAGGGGATGTATGATGTTTTGTATTAAAGGCAATGGGCCACTACCCAGACTGGTTTCGACCTTTATTGAGGTCTCATCAGTGGGAGCTAGGCAGAAATACCAAGATTTAGTTTACTTACAAGCTCTGTATTACTAAATCTTGGTATTTCTAGCTCCCACTAATGAGACCTCAATAAAGGTCGAAACCGGTCTGGGTAGTGGCCCATTGCCTTTAATACAAAACATCATACATCCCCTTCTTGGAGATGTGTTTTGGCATTAAGGGTAAATATTAAGATTAGTGATCGGAGCTTGTTCCACCTTTGCCACGAGTTGCCCTGGTCTTGCACTACCTGTGGGATCAGTTAGACTTGCATCAATTGCAGGCGCAAACTTGACTTTTGGTCTGTTTGCTTACTTGGGAAATGGAGTAAAAACCAGGTTTAAAAATTGCTTGGTATCCTTAACATATATATATATATATATATATATATATATATATATATATATATATATATATATATATATATATATATATATATATATATATATATATATATATATATATATATATATATATATATAATATATATAAATTCTTCCTTCCTTTATATAATATATAAAAATTCTTCCTTCGTGCAGTTAGGCGCCATGGCGTTTGCACACCATGGCGCCTAACTGCACGAAGGAAGAATTTTTGGTTTCGAATCTAGTCGACGACTAGCGGAAATTTTTCTAAGCCGGTTCTCGAGTTAGTCGGTCTCAGGCACGGGCAAGGGGTTTTTTTCTCCCAGAAACTCAAGAAAATCGACAGTAGAAACGACCCTATTTCAGACATTAAATATATTGCGTTAGGGACCACAAGATGGCGGCACTTGTTGAGCCGTCTCTCTTCACTGCATGCCGCATAATTAGTGATAGCCTTGGGCCAGCTATCTCTGATTGGGTACCAGTGGAGATTGAACTGCCCACTCAGTCTCCAAAAGTTAGATAGGGCTAAACGGCCTCGCCTGCTCTCTATACGGGAATAAAAGGCGTTAGCTGATTACTTTCTTTTTTTTTACATTTTTTGTCAAGTGGGAAAATATGAGGTCAATGTAAGTAAAAGAATAAGATATTCCCTGCTAATAAAATTAATTAGTTTTGTTAGTTAAGCATATTGCAGTGGAAGGGTGATTTTTGGAGATAAACGTGCTCTATCACCAAAAAGATCAATATATCACCTGACCTGTAAATGTAAACTAACGCAAAATGTAAACTTAACCTCCAATAGTACTGTAAGCATGTTATGAGTTCTTCTCCAAACCCTTACTTTGGAATCCTGTCTAGTATTCCAAATTTGGAATCCAGACTGCAAACATGAAAGCCTTTCCAGTTGAAGATCAACCGATTTCGCATGGAAGTGAGAGTTTTAACTCAAGAAAAACAAGTCACAGAACAAAATACATATTTCACACACGCTACACTCATCACAGCTTTAATTTTTTTTTTGCTTATACCAGTAATCCTAAATAAGAACAGGATCGACAATGAATCAGAGATTGAGGCTTTTATCATAGCATGTTTTGATAATAATTACCAACGCAGAAACAAAGGTATGTATTCTTATTCTTTATTTTCAATAAAGCAAAACAAAGTTTTTCTCTTATAACACACACGGTTTCTCAAGAAAGCTGTTTGTTTACAAGCAACTCATAATTTATTTTCAAAAAGGATAAAAGATACTTCGTACATCATTAAACTTCTACCTGCAGGCATTGCTGTAATAATATTCACTAAGGCAAACGAGTACGATACCGATCTAGGTAATAGAGGTCAAAGGTTATTTTGTACTCATGAACGAAATGCAGCTTTGTGCATTTTCTTAAGGTTAAACGACTTGAGTCGCTTCATCTATGACAACAAAAGTGCAGTTTCCAGAATAACTACTTTGATGTTCATCGTTGTTATGTGGCAAACTATAATGTCCATTATTTCAAAGAGAGTTTGAAAAATAAATCACATTAATCATTATGTTGATTATAGAGCTAACAGCGTAGAACAACAACTGCATAGCAATTATAATTTCCAATAATTCAACTGCAAGATGAGATATTTGTTTCGTCGGTAATATGATTCCTACAAAAATGCACAATTCGAGGTTTGGTAGTCGAACAAATGCATTAAAGTTGGCTGATTTCTTCTCTGTGAATTTTACTAGTGTAACAAGACGTTTATTTTAATATTTCTAGGCAACAATGCAAATAGCAGACAGTAACTGTGTGCTTCACATATTGAAATATAGAGGGCAAAAAATACAAGGTGTTTCATGTACCGCCCTCTATACTCTGATATGTGAAGTGGTTTGATCTTCGATTTTAACTTGTCAGTAAGAACGTTTCTTGTGCAAAGAAAAATTTTATGCTTATTTAGTTAAAATACGTAAATAAAAGCAAAGGCTTTTTAAAATAAAGCATTAGAAAGAATATATATTTAAATGTTAAAATATAAGTATATATTACTTTAAGATCTTTAATAATTTTGATAGAAAATTTTATAAATAATTTTAAATAATAATTAATCTATATTTAAATAAAGGAAATATAAAGTTCATTTTTATTAAATAATTATTAATTTAAGAATTGAACAGATTTAATATTAAAATTAATTATTGAAATATACCATTATATAAAAATTATAATATACCATTATATAAAACTTGATAAGGAACTGAAGTCGTATTGAAAACTCCTGAAGATTTTGAAGTCCTTTTTAGGACTTCCAGGGTAACAAATGGCAATGCTGTAGCCAATGAAGTTTTAACTGAGGCTCGGCTATTAACTGAGGCTCGGCTATTGCCGTTACCCAGCCATGACTAGAGCTTTTTAGCTCAATAACGCTCCATCCACACAGATATTCTTCATTCAGATGACGGGATAAAGAGTCAAGGACTCAGTCCATCGCCCAGTTCTTATTATAAGAACTATAAGAACTGAAGTCGTAATAATTTGCTAATAGGCATATTATATTTATTATGTTTATTATAAACTCTTAATTGGATAATTCAGTCTCGAAAGGATGGGAATTGGGGGTATATATTAGTAGTCACGTATATTGTAACTTCGCTGCATCGCATGATAACCATCTTATGTTTATGTTATGAAACGCTGTCTGACTCACATAGAAAAATTATGTTCATGGCAATAAAGAGTGCCCTGGCTGCTATCATTAATCAACTGTTCGTATTTCGCGAGTTAAGTCAGCAGCCATAATCTATTTCTAACACTGATTAATTAAGCTATGAAATATTTAACATTTTTGTTTTTACTTACAAACATTAAATTAATATACTTACTCAGAAAATATTGCCGGAAGCATGAAATTGGAGTTTATGGATGATGTAACTCTGTGTTTCAAAATAAAAAAGTTATAGAAGAATAATAAACCAATACATAACATTTTACATATGAAAATCCTTTTCGAAATTTAATCTACACAAGGGATTTAAAACTTTAAAAGGAGTATCTATGTCAAACAGAATTTTTTTATTTTTATCTCTTAAAAATTAATAATATTATAAAAATACAATTAAAAATAATAAATAATATTTTATTTATAACTTAAATAAACATAAGTATAGTATAATTTAAATATATATAATATATGTCCATCCGAGGAAAGGTTACATTAACACTATTTTAACTTCGTTTGGGACATTTACAATTTACAAAGAATATTTCTATTAAAATATTGATAATATTAACTTTAAAACACACGTCATATTATAACAAAAGACCACATCCAACTAAGTGCTCGCAACCTAATCCTTGTAACAATAATTACAATTACTTCAAAGTACTTTCTGTTGCAATTTTAATCACGTTCTGTTTATCCATCAGCCCTGAAGTTTGTAAGTCTATTAACACCCCGGATACATTCTCCCTATTGAACAAGAATACTGAAGGGATTACGTTGACCACCAAGGTTGTAGCATTTCTCGCATGAGCCCTATTGTAGTTTGTCACTTTCAATAGCTCGACTTTCGTGTTGATGACAAAGTCAATTACTCGTTTCGATGTCAGTTGTCATTTTACACGATAATGAATAAGTGATTTGCAATTTAATACGAACTTGATTGAAAATGAAAAGAGGGGCTTAACTCGACCACTTTAATATCTTTGTTTCTGTCAAGTCAAAGTCAATTTATCATGTAGCAATGCAGTAATCCAAATATGGAATTAACGAAAAAGTTATAATAGAACTTATAGATCGCTTGTTAGTTGGAATATTCTCAGTTAAGAACGCTTTCTATGAGATTCTGAGAGATAAATGCATCGCTGATCTTTGGCAGTCAGTCGGTTGATCGGCTATTAGTTTGTTCGCTAATCGTGGTTGTTTTGTCTTTATTATAAACTATTGAGTTTGTAGAAATTAATATAAAATATTTTCTAAAATTATATATTAAATATAAATTAAAATAAAATAAATAATCAAACTATTGAAAAGTTTTCTGAAATTTCTTTGGAAATAAATAAACATTCTTTCCAATACCTTTAAAGAGAACACATACTTGTTTTAGAAATAATATTGCTAATAGGAACTTTAGACATCCGGTTCTTAAGGATAGGAGAATCAATCGACCGTGAGATGCGGTGATTGATTCATTTAATCCAATACCCTTGGAGGGTAATGGATGGCAATGCAGTAGCTAATGAAGTTCTAACTGAGGCTCGGTATTGCTGTTACCCTCCTGCCATGATCAGAGCTTTGATTTGATAGCTCAATAACACCTTATCCTACACTGTCCTCTACAGATAACGGGGAATATGAAAAGCACTCTTGCTTCGCCCCTTTAAGCCAGTCCTTATAAGGACTTTAGACATCCATTAAAACTCACTGACTCCTGTAACAACAAATAACAAACCTGCAAACACCTCGCCAGCGGAAATCTATGAAGTTCTAAAGAAGCTAAAGAATAAAAAAGCCCCTGGTCCAGATGGCATATCAAATAGAATAATTAAACTGCTGCCCCGAAGAGCTGTCGTATATCTCACCACCATAATCAATGCCACGTTCCGATTTTACTATTTTCCCAGTTATTGGAAAGTCGCAGATGTGGTCCCAGTGCATAAACCAGGTAAAAATCCCCACCTGCCTGAAAGCTATCGACCCATCACCGTAATCTCAAACTTAGGCAAAGTTGCCGAAAAAATCATCCTCTCCAAACTCCATGCCTCAGTAAACCAGTTAAATATCCCTCCTAAGGAACAATTTGGCTTTAGACAACATCACAGTACTACTCAACAAATTCATAGGATAATTGAGTACATCACCACCGGTTACAATTGGCACCAGCACACTGGAGCAGTCTTCCTTGACATAGCGAAAGCTTTTGACAAGATACGGCACTTCGAATTACTACACAAACTCATCTCAGCAGGCATACCATCAAGAGTCGTCCACCTAATTAAATCCTCCAGGACAGACGCATTCAAGTCAAAATAAACGGTACAGTTTCCAGTCAGCGACGGATCTCTGCGGGAGTTCCCCAAGGTTCCCTACTGGCACCGATCTTATTCTTGATATATATGGCAGATATCCCACACAACCCAATGTCAGCCATCTTAGCACTCTATGCGGATGACACAGCAGTACTTGCCAGATCTCTACAACCACATCTCGTCACTAAAAAACTGCAAGAAAATCTACTACAACTAGAACAATGGTTCTCCAAATGGAGATTACAAGTGAATCCCCAAAAGAGTATAGCGATTCTTTTCACCAGAAGATTGGCAACTCCCAAGGGGGACCATTATCTCTTCAACACCAAAATCCCCTGGCAAACAGAAGCAAAATATCTTGGGGTAATTCTAGACAAAAGATTAACGTTCAACCCGCACATCAAAGCCTTATGCACGAAAGCATCTAAAACCATCGCACAACTTTACCCTCTAATAAATAGAAAAAGCAAACTAAATACCAGAATCAAAGTACTCCTCTACCTGCTGACGATCCGCCCCATAGTGACATATGCATCTCCAGCCTGGAGCTACACATCCAATACCAACATCCTCAGGCTACAGAGAGTGCAAAATAAGTATTTGCCCATGATCTTGGATGCACCGTGGTTTGTAAGGAACGTCCAATTGCATAGAGATACAAACATCCCCTACATCTACTCCTTCCTACTAACTACAGCGGAAAAATTCCTCTCAAAGATCTCTACACACCCCAACGATCTAGTTAAACAGGCAGCAAACTAGGACGAAACTGACCGCTTCAAATACAAGAGGCCAAAAGCCATCCAGCAAAATAGAAGCAAGTTAATAAACATGTTTTTTATAAAATAATTTGTTTAGTGTTGTTAATACCATTAAAAATAAGTTCTTGAGGAGGGTTAAGATGAAGGCCATAATTATTGATTAGTTTACCGATAGTTTTTGTATTAGAACTATTAAAAATAAAGGTAGTTAAGATGATAGATGGTACATTGTTTTGAAGAGAATCGATAACACAATTAACATTACAGCTGTTTCTTTGCTTCATGGATCTGATTAATTAATAATGCAAAACTTGCATACCTGTAAATGTGACATGCTGGAGAAGAATGAAAAAACTTCTTTAACATTACAGCTTAACATTTTCCTTAACATTACAGCTGTTTCTTTGCTTCATGAATCTGATTAATTGATAATGCAATTAATTAATACTTTTTTCTTTAATAATAGCTATTTTCAATACACTGTAGGATGTAACCCCCCCCAAAAAGTGAGAGAATAACAATTAAATTGAAAGCACATGATATTATATTTGCTATCGACTGCAGGAGAACAACTGAACAGTCTCTTCTCCGTGCCCCCCCCCCAAGGCGAGCTCACATCTCATAAATCTTTCCTTTAATTCGTCCTCCCTATCAGACAACGGGGAATAAAAGCATTTTGCTTCACCCTTCTGGCCAATGATGTTATGTTAATATAGGAACTTGGGAAAAGGTAGGTAGGTGAGAAGAATCGACCATGAGGCGCGGTATTAATACCTTTAGAGGTTAATGGATGGCAATGCTGTAGCCAGTGAAGTTCTAACTGAGGCTCGGCTATTGCTGTTACCCTCCTGCCATGATCAGAGCTTTAATTGCTCAATAACACCTTATCCCTACACTGTCCTCTACAGATAACGGGGAAGGTGAAGAGCATTCTTGCTTCGTCCCTTTAAGCTAGTCCTTATAAGGACCATATGGAACTTGGGAAGATCTACTCTGTCCGCTCTATTGCGATTCTTCGCAATAGAGCGGACAGAGTAGATCTTCCCAAGTAGAGCAGAGTAGAGCACAGAAAATAAAACACGTCCGTCTATATCAAACTGTGTCTCTGCATCATTTTCGATGTTCCGTCGTTTGTCAGGGATGCTCTCCTCCATCGAGATGCTAACATATACCCACGTTTCTTCGCGGGACTGCTTCTACATACTTTGCACAAGCAGCTATTCACTCCAATCAACTAATTTAAGAGTCATCCAAATACGATGAGAACGACAGATGGAAACACAAGTGCCCGAAGGCAGCTCTGCTCATCGGTACAAGCGTTCTCACACAGCCCTAAATTTGGCCAGCCAGCTGCTCGATAATCTTTTATTCATATAACCAATTCTTTAGCGATGAAGGGATAAAAATCCACGGGATTGTCATCCATCTAGCCATAAAAGTTAACAGGAACTTTGGATTTTCGAACCCCGGTGGTCGGGCTAAGAATAATAAGAATAGCGCCACTGTAGTCAGTACATGTTGTAAGAGTCGACTAAAACGAGACGCAGTTTCGAGAGTTTCGCTCTCTTAGATTTCGGGGGAGTGGTTTCCCTGTGAGAGCATTTTGAGTCTCTAGGGAGGCTGTTCTCCGGCGTGGTCTGTGAGGGGCCTTATCGGTGGATGCCTTTCTCTGGAACATGAGCGGTTCTGCTCAGTGGTGGAGACCCGTCACTGAGTGGAACCAACGCTGAGTTGGACGGTCTTTCGGCCACTCGTAGGGAGTGGTTCGGGAGATCGTCTTAATTTTTAGAAAGGTCTTTACTTACGTATCAGCGCTACTGTAGCCTATGCTTGTCGTAAGAGGCGACTAAAATGGGACGCTGAGTTTCGCTCTCTTAGGTTTCTTCCGGAATTTTGCTCCCGGTGAGGGGACTTAGATTTCGAAGGGGGAGGAGGTTTCCATGAGAGAAAATTTTGAGTTATGGGGAGGGTGTTCTTCTGTGTGGGGCCTTGTCGGTCGATGCTTTTCCCTGGAATATGAGCGGTTCTGCTCAGTGGTGGGGATTCGTCACTGAATGGAACCAACACTGAGTTGGACGATCTTTCGGCCACTCGTAGGGAGTGGTCTGGGGATCGTCTTAATTTTTAGAGAGGGCTTTACTAGGATATCAGCTCCACTGTAGCCCATACATGTCGTACGAGGCGACTAAAATGGGTATCCAGGGAGGGTAATGGATGGCAATGCTGTAGCCAATGAAGTTTTAACTGAGGCTCGCCTATTGCTGTTCTCCTCCTGCCATGATCAGAGCTTATAGCTCAATAACACCCTATCCTTATATTGTCCTTCACAGATAACGAGGAATGTGAAAAGCATTCTTGCTTCGCACGTCTAGCGAAAAAAAAAAAAAGAACTTTGGATTCAGTGTTGTTGTTGTTGTTTACATGTTGGAATCGTTTTTTTTTAAGTTATTTCAGAACGAAAGTTTGAGTGTAGTAATATTCGTAATGTGATTATTAGTACGAAAACAAAGTACTTTTTTTATATAAGTAAGAAATAAGACGATATCAGAATATTTTCAGGTTGTATTCTTTCATTTTCAGACAAAAGTTCCATGCTTCATCCTCGAAGGAGTTCCCATAGAAGGCAATGAGTTTGCTTTCCGACTTTGTACAATTCCTGTGTTGATTGAACTGAAGTTTTTTTTTTTTTTTTTTTTTTTTTTTTTTTTTTTTTTTTTTTTAATCAAAGTAGTATTACCTGTTAACTGGATTTTTTGTAGGCCGTTTCCTGTTTTTTTTTTTTTTTTGTTTGTTGATGAATTGCAATTTTCAACGAATTGTCGTTCGATGAATTGTTCATTCAATGAATTGTCTTTCGATTAACTGCTTTTCGATGAATTATCATGGAACCGAAATTTATATCTTCATTGATGGTAGTTTTCTCATTAATATTAATAATGTCTGCAGTAACAGACGTTTTTTTATATCTCTCATACTCGCAATCATGTTTTATTCTAATTTGCACTAAAATTGTAAACATAAGAAAACACTTTATCTCTAGCTTCTCAAGTACATTCTTGCGTTTCTTTCGCCTAACTTCCTATTTATATGAATTAGAATCTAATATACCTTCAGAACGATGTACCTAAACAAAAAATAAATCAATTAAAATAAATTAAAAAAATCCTTTAGCAGCATATTCAACTTGAGAAAAACAAAATGATATCATCATCAAACATTATCGATAAGGTAGAAGATAAATATTCCGACTTCCATTTGATAAATTCTTTCAAGTTCTTAATAGATTTAAAAAAAAAAATTAAAACTTTGCATAAATCGGATCGGAATGTGAATGCCAGCAGCTGCTTTTGATAAGACAAATGTGTAAAGTCCCTCTGGCACCAGTCAAATAATTTCCACAGCAGTTCCAGTGGCACAAGACATCAATAGAATGCTAACAGCATTCCCATGACATCCAAAATACCTTATAAATATCAATGCGCAATTTTTAAAATAGGCAGACGAAATATGAATGATTTCTTTGACCTATTTAATCGAAAACGAGATTATTTGGAAAGTGGAATCTATCGCCTATTCTTTTCACTTTTGTTTAAAATTATTCTTTTAGAAGAAGTTTAGCTAAATTGCCTTTTCTTCTTAAAAATTAATAATTTTATTGCTCGTTAAATTTGTGCATGAATAGCATACAAATCCAACGTATTGAATAATGCATTACAAGCAGAAGACGATAGACAAATTGCTTTTAAGTGAATTACATGCGCAGTTATTTTGAGCACGATGCTCTCAGCGCCGTCTGGTAACAAAAATGTGCGTTTTAAAAAATCTACATAATTGTATTTGGAACACGTTTCTAACAAAGTATGACACACACATTTAATATATTTTTGGTGGAGAATTGAATGTAAATTATGATTATTGTAATTGTATTTGCTTAATCGGAACAGAAGAATATTTTTATTTATTTCAGTTAAATATATTTATCACCACAACAAAGGCAAATAATATTTGTTCTGATGTAATTATTTTTAGTTAAAGAAGCAGAATTTATTATTGTTTTTTATTTTCATATTTTTTACCAAAAGAACAAATAGCACACTTGAAAAACAGTTTTTTCGTGTTTATCCAGAGAGTTTTGTTTGTTGTGAATATAAAATGGAACTCGAATGTTTTATTCAACCATCCTGTATCTACACACGACCACCTGGTGCTATGGAAACTGTTATGTTTATCCTTAGACTCATATAGAAAATGCAAACTTTTTTTATTATTTTGTTTTCCTTGTCATAATTTTCTTCTGTAACTTCCGTTTCCAACTTTCAGATCTACCCTTGCTGCATTTGGGTAACCCTAAAGGGTGCACAAGATGGTAAATAGTTCATTGTAAAGCAACAAAGACATCTAATTATCAGAAGCCAATTCGTTGGCTAGAAACACGTCTACAACTCGAGCACTGCATCTCTCTAACAAAAGCCGCTGCTTGAAATACATCTGTATGTGTGGGCGCCTCGCGAGTTTCTTTCGGCCTACTTACGTCCTTCAGATGGACTGGGCAAAGCAGACTACGATATGAGAATTACGACGAACAAAAAAATCCACAGGGAACTGCTAAACACAAAAGAAGATATTTATTTAGATTGTGGGTGTCAAACCCATGTTGTCATTAAGTTTTTTCCAGCAGCCAATTTTCTTCTTCTGTCTTTCATTATTTGGCTTTTTATGGCTCCACCTACTTTATGTAAACATATAGAATTTTCTCCGGAAAAAGAAAGCCAAACGACCGTTCTTCCAAAAATAAAACCACATTTGTTTCTTGAAGTACCTTTGTTTCCTTTGTGAAAGTTATTTCATCAAGACAACAACTGCAAGTCAACAACGTGCAATTGTTTTTATTTTAGTTTAGTTTCTTGGGTGTTTGAATTACGTTCAAATAACTAACAGCAAAAAGCTTAAGTGTATGATGCCTGTAATTGCATGTTCTTAGTTTCCTGACGAAGGGAACGCATCCACCTCCTTCTGAGAACGGTTAACTCTCTCCATCAGTTGAAAAGCTTTTATTTTTTGAGTATTTAGCGTAACGAATAAAATCTTGCCCTTATCGTTATGAAATATGACGATAAAATAACAAATTATATGAATTGTTAAGAAAATTATAATTATATTACCAAAGATTAGGCGGGGAGAGCAAGCAAATGACATTGTGAAAAAAGCTGAAAAAAATTAAATATTCTAATATTATTGTTTCCACTCTTTTATCCAGACGCTTTCTCCAACCGAATAACTGAAATAATTCTTGCTGGAATGGGACCTTTAATTCCCATTTCACTACTCACGTGACCACACTCCAAGGCTCGGTTTTTCAGCAGGTGTGCCAGGATTTTTCAAGATAATGGTTCAGCAGAGCTTCTGTGTTTCGTAGTCAGAGGAGACCGCTTTGCAATTGTCTATGCTGCAACATATGTAGAAAAGTCATCAATAGATCAGACTTTGAGTGGATGAGAAAGCGCTGAAAATTTGCCTTCACCACTGAGAGGAACTTGTGGTCATTTTGGAGGATATTGGTAGCAACTTCTACTTTGTGTTCCCATCGCTTTCACACATCCATAAGAAACTATGGCGACAGCAAACATAACACTGATCTTTAGGCATCGTTCTTTTTATGCTGTTGCAAAGAAGACTGAGAAGGGATTACTTGCTGCTGTACAGTGAATAAGTCAATAAGGATCCTAGTTGATCTGGATAGGAAAAGGCTCGTAGTCTGGACAGTGTTGCTCTGATTGTGTTGAAAGCTTGTACTCTGAAACTTTTATTGATATCTATCAATGGAAGAGGAACTTTATCCTTGCCCCTAAAGGCGGAAGATCAAGGTCAACCATTAATTATCGTTCAATTGCTCTTACCGTGGACTTCTCGAAAATAACGGACGTCGTTACAGTTAATTATTTCACTACCTGGAGGACAACCAACTAATTAGTGATCTCCATATATGGATTCTTCCAATTAGTTCCAGGAACGCTACTGATTTAATCCATCTACCTTTGGGAACATGACATGGAACCGACTGGAGGAAATTGAGTTGTTCCTCTTGAAGTTTCTAGAACATTTGAGAAATTCAGATGGAGAAGATTTCTTAGTAAGTTACCATCTTATGATCTGCCTTTGTGACTGAGGTGTTGGTTTCGTCTCTGATTGTTCATGATGTGCAATGGTGGATGGTTTCGTCTCATCGAATTTCTTTATCAGTAAGAATGTTTCTCAGGGACCTGTGATTTTGTCAGCCCCCTTCCTCCTGTATCTTGGTGACGTGATTTTTTTCTCTCTGACCTATGTATGGGGTCGCTGATGACAGTATATGACATGGGCGTTGTAATAATTCCTTCTTTTTGATTGAATTGTTCGAGTGATCTAAATAAATTCCAAGTTTAAATTATTCTAAATTGAATTATAAGGTGTTCCATAGCCAGTGTTTTAAACACTGATCCCCTTACCATTCTCCAGCGGGGTGAAGATAATCAAACCAATTTCAATGGTTTAGAGGTGTAGCCCTGTCTTATGTTTGGAAGGAAAAATCTTACTTTAATTTATCCCTTAGTTTTCGTAATATTTCAATCTTTGATCAGGATTGGTTCTCTCTACTTAGGTTGACTTTCACATGAAATCTATTCTATCACAAATAATCACCTCCATAGCCTCGCTATCTTCCAAAAAAAGTTAGCGTCCTCTTCTATTCAAGACACTACTTTTCCACAGCACCACTCCTAACATTATATAAATCCCAAATCCATAGAATACTGTTCTCACTTCTGAGATGATCCACCCACTGAAAACCTCTCTGAAATTCTTGATGCTGACTAAAGACCTGTTTCTCTCATGCACAAACTCACTTCAGGTTCTGAAGCACATATAAGACACTGTTTCAATATCGTCTTTTTATAGGTATTTTCATGCGATTGTTCCAACTAACTGGTCACAAGATTTCTTCACTTTCCTCTAAACATGTAAAATACGAACAATTGCTAGTCGACATCCATACTCAGTGCAGTTCCAAAAATAATGCACGACTAGAAATGTTGCCTGAAAACTTCGAAGTGCCACATGGACTTTGTTGTTAACTTTTATTTAATGATAATGTGCAGAGCACTAATAAGTGATAGAAACTCCTTTACTCGTGAGTTTTTTACACGTGGTATATATTACACTCTAAAGTTATTACTTCTTGACATTTAAAAGCAAACAAAATACAAACTATTTTGCTTTACAGTTTAAAATAGTTATGTGTCAGAAATCAATAGACCACGAGTTCGAGTCAGTCGAATCATCATCACAAAGATGCCCGTAATAGTCTTTAGGTGCTAGATGATTTTCATCGTCCGATGTGAGGCTATCTCCATGTTTATTGGAAAAACTGACGCTGGCTTAAAATGTGTTTGGCTTATAGAGGTCTGTAGTATCTAATCTTTTGCCTACCAGTGATTAACAATACAAATTCGCAATCTGTTGTTGACAGGACCAAGCTATCTCATCACTCCTTGTCTTAGTACAATATGTTCCATAATGCAAAGCACATCTCCTTACGGACATGTATAATGCCATGCATTAAGGGAAGGGCCACTACCCAGACCGGTTTCGACCTTTAGTGAGGTCTCGTCAGTGGGAGCCAGAGGTGATGATACTAAGGTGGAAGTAATGGAGAAGTCATATTTACCTATATTTACCTGACGAGACCTCAATAAAGGTCGAAACCGGTCTGGTTAGTGGCACTTCCTTTACCATAGCATTGTACATGTCTGCAAGGAGATGTGCTTTGCATTATGGGAGATACTAAGACAAGGAGTGATGAGATAGCTTGGTCCACCTTTGCTACGAGTTGCCTCAGTTCTGAAGATACTTCAGGCGCAAACTTTGTTTGCTTACACTTGGATAAAGGATTAAACTAAATTTATTATAGTCTAACCAAGTGAAAAAAAAAACTTCCAATGACTAACTATAAATCAGTAAACACTCTGACGAGTTATTTGTCGAGAATATTCCAGGTATACTCGATACGTTATTAATAGTAATTCTTCTGATGTCAATGGCTATTAAAAGTTATTTATTTAAAAACGGGCATCTGTTTATTTCTTACGTTATAGTTTAATTCTAATAACCACAACCATGCCTCAATACTTAAAAGATTAAGGTACACCCCGTTACTGAACTGCAGTCAGAGCTTTATTATTTTTGCACATTAACTTGTAAGAAATAATTTTCGAAAGATCATTTTTAAGACAATCTATTTCCTAAAGAATCCATGAGGTAATTTAAAAATTGCTTGTCTTTACCGAAAAAACGTTTTTTCCCTTTAATTATACCCTCTACACAAAGTAAGAGGATTTAATAATCATTTCCGTTTTAAAAACACGCGAAGATTAGTGACAGAACTGCTCTAAGATAAAGATTATTCTGACAAGTTAATTACAGTATTTCATTAACACGTCAAAAAATATCCCCACTTGGCCGAACTTAATTTAGCTATTGGTTAATGTCCATGAAACGAACACAAGGACAAACGAGCCCGTGATAGCCAACTGGGAATAATATTTCATCAAATTACTAAATGACTTATTAATTTTACAAACATTACGCAACTTAATCATAATAAACAGTTACCTTTATAGTATGGATAAAAACAACTACTTTGCACAGACATTCTCGTTAATGACTTTGGTCAATAAAACCGAAACATAACATGGAAAAAACATGGTGTGTGCTATGCTTATTATATTTATATAATGATTTGAAAGACTTAGCTTTATTATTTTTGCATATTTTTGCACTGATTTATTTTTTCTAATGCCAAGTTGAAAAATATCGGCAATCTGATATATATAAACAGACATTCTTTTACATAAGGAATTAAAATGCACAACGTTTTACTTTTTTGAAGTATGACATCCACTGGAACCATGGGAGAATTGCGCCACCAAGCGGCGAAATGTTGCAATCATACTCTTCTTCCTTTGAGATGTGGTTTGATACAAGACACTATTGTAATTAATGTACAATTAATATTATTTGCTCCTTTTATGGAGCATATATTAAATTGTAAAATCTCACTTATTTTGTGCAATAATATCTTTTTAACTTTGTGATATTTAAATGCTACATAATTTTAAATGTTTTAAATCAGAAAATCAATGAATACTTTACTGACATTTTTTATGTTCATTAAAATATTTTGGAATTCTTTGTAACAATTATTGCATTCTAGGCCTTTTTATAAAACCTCTTGCAGTGGCTTTTAGGTCTGAAATACTAATATTACCATTTCTACAGATATTGCGGCAGCCATGAAAATAGTGCTAATGTTTTGGAGCTATCTTAACTGAATACACATTAATTATTGGTAATACTTCCTGCAACCAAAATACGCGGGTGGTCTGAAAAGTTCTCGGGCCCCGACCATAGATGACAACACTATCGGCAACATTTTTTCTTTTCTAGATTGGTGCATCTCTCGTAAGCATCCCTGTGAAATTTCAAGTCACTCTATCAAGTAGTTTGTTTTATACAACTGTCTGAAGCAAAATTGTTGTCTGTATCTCTTCAAATGGATAAAATTGAGTATCGTGTGGTTATAAAATTCTTTGTAAAAGAAGATTTAACGCCAAAAGAAATTCATTCGAAATTCATAAAAGTTTAGGTACTCTTCTCCTTCGTTTTCGACAATTACGAAATGGGCTGCCGAATTTAAACGTGGCCGTATCAGCCTTGAAGATGATCCGCTTGAAGGACGTCCTAAAAGTGTAACAACACCAGAAATCATTTCTTTGACCGGGAAGTCAAAGTGCTTGAAATTGCTGAGACTATAGGCATTTCAGAAGAACGCGTAGGAGATATTTTGCATGAAGAATTGCTTATGAAAAAGATTTGCGCAAGATGGGTGCCGCGCTGACTCACAGCAGATCAAAAACGCACTCGCATGAAAATCTCTGAACAGTGCTTGGAGCGTTTTAACAAGAATAAAACTGATTTTGTTCATCGAGTTATTACTATGGATGAGACTTGGATTCGCCGTTACACATCAGAATCCAATCAGCAGTCAAAACAGTGGACAGAAGCCGGTTGTTCAGCGCTAAAGAAGACAAAGTAGGTTCCATCAGCAGGTAGTGTTTTGGGATGCTAAAGGCATTTTATTATCTTGAAAGGGGTAAAACAATAACCAGGGAATATTATTCTGTTCTTTTAACCAGACTAGACAAAAATATTCGTGAGAAAAGACCCGGTTTACAGAAAAAAAAAACATCTTTCATCAGGAACAATGCACCTGCCCACAAAGGTGTTTTAGCAATGGGAAAATTAAGGGATTTGCACCATGAATTGTTGGAACATCCACCCTATTTCCTAGATTTGGCTCCCTCTGACTTCTATCTCTTCCCAAAACTAAAACTCTTCCTCGCTGGTCAGCGTTTTTCTTCGAATCCTTTTGTAGATCTTACTGAGAACCACTACAGGGACGGGATGATGGATATCTGGGGGGGGGGGGAACTCCTTGTCCAGGGCAAGATGAGCATTTTTTCTCTTTCTTTCGTTTTTTTTTTTATATATTTTTTTAAAAAGATTATTCCTATGGTTTGTTCAGCCAATATTCTGCTTTCATATTCCCCTTTGAAAATAAGTTAATAAATTGAAAAAGTTCTTTAGTTTAATCTACAGTCAACCAATTTCCTTTTTTTAATTGTTTATACGTTGCCTAGCAACAAAAAACAACAGTTATTGTGGTTCGCATTTCACGTCTGTGTTCTAATAATTGAAACTTATAATAATTCTTCCACGTAATAAAATAGCGTTTTCTATTATATTCAATAATTAATCTAAACGAGCTATTCAGATGCATTTCAACGAACTTTCCATTTCCCAGTGGGATGTGTTTTTAAATGTTATTAGCACTGGAACACTGATCATTATTTACCTTTTGCAAGCTGTGTGAGTGTTCGGGCTAAATGCAGAAGTGCTGACAGAGAATAAGCAATGCCGGAAGTAAGTGCAAAAGACGGTAGTTTCTCGTTTGGCACCCCGGCGATCTGCGGTATTCTGCTAATTAATCTCGTAAACACTACGCTTAAAGACGGACATTTAAAGACTCTCTCTGTGTTTACACATCGGCAGGATGTGTTTATTCACTGGATACATTTAGACTCGAGGAGAAATATTTCTGGCGCTAGACGCCCGAAATGTTTAATGAGGGAGAAATTGTCAACAGACACCGTTGTCTTAGTCTTTTTGATATTCGCTTTTAAGTGTTTTCGAGAAGAATGTTTGTTTTCACATGTCGTGTAAGTCTTTACTGGTGTTTTCTTGGGTATTTAATTGTTGGGTTGACCTTTCCGTATGGCTTGTGTAAAGGTTTTCGATGTCTAAATTGCTTCTATGCACTTGAATGTTGAATACGTCAATATCGCTAGATTTATGTAATTTCTTCCTCGCTAATTTATCAATCACTCTATATATGGATTTTGACTGAAAAATAACATAATAATCAAATAAAAAAATACAAGAATATTAAAGTATCCTTATATCGTTGAAGAATTTATTAGGGTATTTACAAACTGACCTTTAAAAAATAAAATAAATTAACAATTTAAAAATATACGAAAAACATCAAATCGATGATACCACAGATGTCAGCCAATCACAATGAATTATTGACTGACCATTGACATTGATGGCATTAGGGGTGAAGCAACATGCTTTTCATATTCCCAGCTATCTGTTACGGCAATTATTATTGGCAATTTGCTCGCCCTCAATGGACATGGAGATTATGCATCCCTACAGGAAGTTAAAATGGCCTTTGGTCTTCAGCGTGGCACTTTTTTTTCACATTTAACGTCCGTAAACACTGTATGGTCATTGCCGTATCTCACATGGTTTTGGCAATGATGTTTTCCGCTAGAATAAATGGTAGGATCGCAGATTCCCTTACCACACAAAGTTTGTAGTACTATCACAAACATCCATACCATGATTCTTCGACTGTTGTCTGAAGTGCGGACATACTAACCCCACCGGTAGCCAAGCCCACATGGTCCTCAATTATTAACAAAATTTAAGAGTTTTTATTATTGGTGTAAATGTAATTTCCATTTTATTTAGTTTGTTTTTTCAAAATGTGTTTATAGTGAATAACAGTACTTTGCTATATATATAATACAATAATAATATATAAATATGTTTGAAGGAAACTTCGTCACTAAATCTAAATTCAACGAAATGTTTAGCACATACTTTTACGCGTTTGTGAGCAATCTCTCAACTTCCAGATTGCATCGAGAAACAAGTTTTGCTACATAAATTTTTCTAAAACATTCGAGGAATAAAAAAAATCTTTAGATTTTGGAAAAAAAGTTAACAAGTTTTTTACGTCGGAATGCAATTTTAAACAAAATTTCGTAGTCCGTAATATGTTATATATTCTTTATGCCAGATTTACATATCATTTTTTAAATCTTTTTTAGTAATACTTTGATGTCTTATAATGTGGCGTACAGTTTACTTTTATATATTTGGGTCACAGATTTCTTACTTAATATTAATGAAAGTAATTTTTAGGTTAGTGCTTCAAAAAAAAATTGTTGTGATACGAAATGGCTAACGTGTCTTCTGATCAATAGCCTACAATTCACGATGCCAAACCTCAAACTTTTATTATTTCATCATATTAGCTTTATAATAGATACAGCATTCACATTAGATTTATAATAGATATTATCGTCTTGTATCTGATATATAATACTATAATATGTAATTCATATTAATATATAATATATATTAATTAACATAATAATTAAACACTATTTTAATTGAATTAACAGAAAAAAATAATAGAAAGATAAATAAACGCGAATATTGTGTTACAATACTACTTCTTGATATTTTTAGAATATTAGCGCCACCATTTATGTAATCTTGAATCCTTTTTCCATATTTATATATAGATGGCGCCACCCACATTTTCTATATATACATGTAAACGGCGCCATTTTCGGCGCAGTTTACATGTATATATAGAATGTTTATATATTTTTTTTCGTATATATATAATGCGTATATTTTCGATACTGTATATACATGTAAATTGCTTCACCTGACATACTCATAACCAAGTAACTGCCCTCAGATTTTTATATACAAATCAATATCATCTTTAGTCCTATAATTTAATGTCAGTACAATCGTTGATCACTTCAAATTAAGACTATTTTTTTAGTTGTAGGGTGTGTCGCCATAAGTACCTAACATACTTATATCTATTAGAATGTAACATATCTATGAGGTTCAGATGGGTAGCTTTTGTATGTCAAGTTTTACGCAAAATGTTACATTCCTGAGTTGAAAGATACACGAGTTGAGTCCGTGTAAAACTTCCGCACATACGCAGCATAATATTTTCCAAAAGTGTATATTCTTCAGCATTTATCCATCCTGGCACCACAAAAAAAGATCAGAGTTCATACCGGAAAAAATAGTTGCAGATCATTAAACCTCAAACACTAAGCGTCGCATTTGTGTTAATGCACTTAGACATAAAGCTCTCCCCAGCCATTTGCCAAATCAATACTCCTCCATCTGATACCAACGTAATCTATTCTATTGATTGACATGAATGATGGTTTGCTCATAGGGCCATGTCCTTCCTTTCAAACTTGGGTTGCGTATCACTTTATGTTGTAGCCATAGTAACTTATAATCCCAAAAGCTGTTTGTTCTCTGTGATTGTAAAGTGTTATATTTTACTAATGTCAACTTTAGGGGTGCATCAGTTTGTTGTATATAGCAATGTAAGCCACGCGGGATTACAGGAATATCCATGCATCAATTTAAAACATAAGAGTAGATTGTCTGTTCTACTACTGTTTAAATATGGACAATGTTAAATTTATTTATGTATGTTTTTGCCGACCGTAATATATAAGTGTACATTGCTTGGAAGAATAATTTTGTCACTGAAATGGTATAATGCAAAAAAAAAAAAAAAAAAGGATGTCTTGACAAATTTTAGTAACATTCCAAATACTTGATGGAACGGTTTTTATGAAACTCATCTAAAACAGAAACAAAAAGGGTTACTTTTAATGGACTCCTAAAACCTGGTCTTTGCAATCAAAAGGTGAACGTGGTGTCAACTGATTCATACATTTTGTCTTTTCCCCCTCAAAACATTAGCCATGAATTTGGTCTGATGATTTACAACTCATCAAGATTAGAGTAGTAGCTTATAAAATAAACATTCCCGCTTTAAAATGCAATTTGTTTAGATGATTCTATTGGCATATTCACAAGACATATATCGATAGTCTGTGTGGTTTCCAGCACTAAGATTCGGATATTATTATATTTATTTAAAATTGAGCTATTAAAACTCTGATCATGGTAGGAGGGTAACAGCAATAGCCGAGCCTCAGTTAGAACTTCATTGGCTACAGCATTGCCGCCCATTACCCTCCAAGGGTATTGATCACCGCATCTCACGGTCGACCAAGATTCTATATTTAAAATGTTAGAACTGGGCGATGGACTGAGTCCTTGACTCTTTATCCCGTCATCTGAATGAAGAAAATCTGTGTGGATAGGGTGTTATTATTGAGCTAAAAGCTCTAGTCATGGCTGAGTAACAGCAATAGCCGAGCCTCAGTTAAAACTTCACTGGCTACAGCATTGCCATCCGCTACCCTGGAAGTCCTGAAAAGGACTTTTCACCTCACCTCAACCAACCTCACCACCATATTTAAAATGTATAAGTTACTGCATTTAATAATAGAGGAGATCTAAAACTTAAAACAGTGGTGGAAGAGGTTATTAACTTTTTAATAAGAGGATACATTTCGAAAAATTGTGAACTTCCCTCTACTGAAATACAAACAGTTCTTTTACATTTATTTTATGTAAATTCTATCCATTAATAGTTGTAAAGCTACAGTACATTAATTCTATGTGTGAGCTAAGGATTACAGAATTTAGAAATCCTGCTCCAGTCACTTTCAAAGCCTCCAATAAGAATGACGATGGTTTTAATAGCTGGATGTGAGACTAAATATGGTTAGAGACGAATTTGGCTGGGTTAGAGACTAAATATTATAAAAAAGAAGTATTATTTTACGAAAGTATAATCTATGAATATAGTATACATAAATTTTAAATATGAGTTTCACTGCTTTTTTATAGATTTTTTATTAAGTTTTAAATTAATTTTTTAAACTTCGAACTTTCATACAAGTTCAAAATATGCTACAGAATATGTATTTAAAATGGCTTGCTATTAATAAAATGATTAAATAGGCGATTAAAATCAAGAAAATGTATACATCAATTTTAAAAAAGCTATAGAAAGTAAAAAATAAATAAAAGATTAAGTAAAATAAAGAAATAAAGGAATATCACTTAATTTACTTAATCTATTTTAAACATACCTTTATTTTTTGTTGATCACTAGACACTTATAATGTCTAGTGATCAAAAAAAAAATAAGTGCACGAAAGAGATGCTAATTCTGCGTATCTTTTAGCTGGTACGAAGTTTATACTATTGGAATTAAATGCCTAAATTAAAACATCATTATGAACAGACGAAAATTTTCTCCATAGTTCCTAATAAAAGAAATGACGCGTGTTTTGTGCCATTTATATATTTCGATTCTGGCACAAAGCATGAAAGAAGATGTAAGTACGACAATAACAGAATTGGAATTGCATTGAACAAACCGTTTCATTTAATAAAAATTTTGTAAAATGGTAGCGAAATTAATCTAATCTCAAATTAAATTGAAATTTGAGAATAAATTCAGAAAATTTCATAAATATTGCGATATTTCTAAATATTACAGAAGAAAGTTCGCTAAGATTTGTTTGTACTTCGGTTTTAGATAAAAAGTCAAAGTCGTTTGGAATAAATTTAGGAAAACGGAGCAAATACTCCAAAATTTCCCATTACTACCGGTTTAATAGTCACTTGAGAGATCCCTGAGTTTTTTTCGTCCTAGATGAGATCCAACCAACATCTTAAGGAAATAGCAAGAAGAATGAAGTAGAAATCACTAAGAATATTTCAGAACTCTTCATAATTATTTCAAAAGGAATGCTTTGGTTTTTAAAAATGATAAAAGATGGATTTAGAAAAGGCCGCTCTTCAATGGATGCAGCGTTCTGTTTAAAACTATTTATAGAAAAAAGAAGAGAATTTAATTTGGAAACTCATCTTTTGTTTATAGATTACGAAAAAGCATTTGACAAAGTAAAAAGATATATACTGTTTGATATATTACAAAGAATAAATATACGTAATATTTTACTACAGGCAATATTGAATATATATAAAGATAATGAAATAAAAATAAAAATAAATCAAAAGTTGTCTGAAAAACAATCTATAAAGTAAGAATAAGACAGGGATGCCCTCTGTCTCCAATACTTTTCAATATTTACATTAATGAAATATTAATAGAGTGGAACACCTTGAACAATCAAGGTATAGAAATTTCCCGGAATAACAAACTAAATACGCTATTATTTGCAGATGATCAGGTAATAATATCAGATAAAGAAGTCAATTTACAAAGGTAAGCATATAATTTAAACATTATAGTTTGGAATGAAAATTTCCAGTGATAAAACTAAAACAATGCCATTTTGTGGACAAACCCCAGTTAGAAGCAAAATAGTTATTAATAATAAAATAATTGAACAGATAAATACTTTCAGTTATCTTGGATGTGAAATATCATATGAAGGAGAAAAAGACATAAAATTAAAAACTTTAAAATTTTTACAGATTATCGGCCTGATAAATAGAACACTCAACCCAAATATAGTACAAAAAGAAACACGCTTGAAAATATACAATACTTTAGCAGTGCCCACATTATTATATGGCAATGAAATTTGGGCAATAAACAAACAAGATAAACAAAGAATAAAAACAAGTGAAATGAGATTTATGAGAACTGCAAAATACACATTATTAGATCAAAAAAAGGAACGAAGACAAAATCAATAGAAGAAAAACTAAACAATTATAAACAAAAATGGATTGAACATGTAAACCGAATGGCCAACACTCCACATCCTAAACAAATACTAAAATATAAGCCAACTGGAAAGAGAAGGCAGGGTAGACCTCAAAAAAGGATGGATAATGAGACCGGAACAGACCAATATGGTCTATACCCGTAATTAGTGTTATGATAATGATGAAAACATTAAGAATTTCGTAATACTTCATTAACTATGGCTTAGCCGCTCCAAGTCTTGTTCGCTCAGAGATTACCGCTGTTCATTAGTTAAACGAAAACAAAAGATATTGACCAGTAAGCCAAAGGATTTTCATGCAGTGGTTGAAGTAAGTATTTTTCTTTTTTTCCCTTTTAAATTTGGTTTACTTTTAATGATAATTAAAAAAAATCCAAGTGTTGGATAAAAAAAACTGAGAGAAAGAAAAAATCTAAAGTTGAAAAAGTTATCAATTTTAAAAAAAAGTTATAAAAGGTAAAACGAAATTATAAAATTAAGTAAAATAAAGAAATAAAGGAATATCTCTTAATTTACTTAATCTATTTTAAACATATCTTTATTTTTTGTTGATCACTGGTTATTATAAGTGCACAAAAGAGACCGCAAATGCAGTGAGATGCGGTGACTGATTCAATCAATCCAATACCCTTGGATGGTAACGGATGGCATTGCTGAAGCCAGTGAAGCTCTAACTGAGGATCGGCTATTGCTGTTACCCTCCTGCCATGATCAGAGCTTTAATTGCTCAATAACACCTTATCCCTACACTGTCCTCTACAGATAACGGGGAAGATGAAAAGCATTCTTGCTTCGCCCCTTTAAGCCAGTCCTTATAAGGACTTAAAAGAGTTGAGACATAAATGGAAAGAAAAGTCCTTTTTAGGACTTCCAGGGTGACAAATGGCAAGGCTGTATCCAATGAAGTTTTAACTGAGGGTCGGCTATTGCCGTTACCCAGCCATGACTAGAGCTTTTTAGCTCAATACCACTCCATCCAGACAGATTTTCTTCATTCAGATGACGGGATAAAGAGTCAAGGACTCAGACCCAGTTCTTTTAAGAACTTAAAGGAGTTGTTAATTCCGATTAATATCACATTTATTTTACAAAATTAACAGTGGTTAATGAGAGAAACACTTTCATTATAAAGGCATCCATGAAATGAAATTGATATCCTCAGGTGGTACGATATTTAATCAAATTGATCCTTAGCTTATAGATAAAAGACTGGCACCAAGTATTATGGATGTAAGATAAGATGATATAAATAAAAGAGCTTTCTATGATTTATATCATCATCTAATCAAAATTGCAATATAGGTGCAGAATTTCAATGAAGAAACGAAATAAATGAAAGAGCACTGAAGTTTAACTTGCAGAAATTAAAAGAAATTGACGTTAAAATCAACATCCAGAATAAATTGAAAGAAAAATATAGGCTAATAATATAGAAACAAGTTGGACATACATTGAACAACGGATTCCGAATACTGCAGGAGAAATTCCGGGATATGAAAATAAGCAAAAGAAAAAAAAAAGATGGGTTTAATAAAGAATGTGTTCAACGTAATAAAAAAAATAAAGCATTCAAAGAATTTATTGCAGGATTAAATTCCAAATAGGATTAAAGATAGAAAGTATGAAGAACAGACAGGAAGCAGATAAAATCTGTCGAAGGAAATAAAGACAAGCCCTTAATGAAATGATACGCACAATAAAACAAGGAAATGAGGCACAAGGGCAATCTTAGACAAGCCTATAATGCAATTAAGCAAATTAAAGGAGGATATAAGACGGTGCTAAATGTATGCAGAGATGGACAAGGAACTATTTAAAAAATGAAGAAAAAACAGATGGAAAGAATGCTTCCATGAATTGCTGAATAAAGATATTATCTCTGCAAATCAAAATTATATACCAACTACTCTTGATGATGTTTCTGTAGAGCTTCCATCGACGCAAGAGTTTAATAAAATAAAAAAAAAATCAATGAAAGGATATCTAATCATATGATGATTTGATATAGCAACGGACAGACAATAATCCGTATGTACGTATTATTTTTAGGGAATATCATTAGGCTTACAAGGTATAACTTCCCGTTTTGTTGAACTTTGTCCGTCAAGTTCTTTTTAGTTCTCATAGGAGGAAAGATTGGATAGAGAATACTTAATTACCTATAATAATAATAATAATAATAATAATAATAATAATAATAATAATAATAATAATAATAATAATAATAATAATTTGAAGATGAAATTGTTATGATACTTTTGCTGAAACAATCATTTCAAGCTACGAAAATAAACTCGAAATTATAAATTTTATTAATATTATACAAAAGTTAGAAACATAATAGAAAGAACTGAAATGATGCCAAAAGATATTTTTTTTAAAAAAGAGCTGTACAAAGAATTATGGATTTGGGAATATTTTTATCTCCAGGTTGAATCAACGAGCAGTGTTAGCATCCTTCAAATATGTAGTTATGCGCACGCAGACATCAAGAATTATTGTACGGAAAAAAAAAATATTTTGGCAACCGGAACTAGAAAGAAATTTATTTATTTATTCCACTTTTAATATATTCAAAGGGAAGAAAATTTTCTGCTGAAAGGTCTTTCTCGTGTTATTCATTTGTAAGGAAACTTATAAATGGATACTTTTCGGACACAAAATTTTGTTGTTCATTTTTTTAAAAAAGATTTCCTTTTTTGATTGATGTTTTCAAGACTTAAAGCAAAGTGAAGTTTTTTTTTCCTAACTAACATTAAACAAATCCTTAAAAATATATAGACATAGCACTTCATTACATCGATATTATAAATTGCACACTATATTAAATCCTCCATACCAGTTACAAACTAAATTACAGACATTAGAACACAAGAACTATAAAAGTTATCAAAGCATTTAAAGCAATATGACTTTATTACTGACTGGGTTTTTGCACACATGGACTGAATAATGTAGTGAATGATTTATTTGTTTCCATTTTCATTTACATATCCATTTTCCTTTCAGTCTCAAAATTTTAGTATTTAATTTTGAAAAGAAACCTACGAAACGTATGCTACAGTAATATACTAATCAATTACAATAGTGATATGTAGCCCGGCTAGCTCAGTCGGTAGAGCACGGGACTCTTAATCTCGGGGTCGTGGGTTCGAGCCCCACGTTGGGCGTTTATTTTTTGCCTCCGCTTAGTGTCGCACTGATTTGATCGTCGGCTTGTCGAGAGCTCCTGAAAAGATTAGTAGTATTTTGGAGCGTATGTTAACATTGGCAATTTTACTAGAATTTTAAATAGTGTTGTTTGCTTTTTGTTTCTCGGTGTGTCTGTGCAATTTATGTGTGTTTTCTGTTATTATAAGTATTATTTTAAGATTAGACAGCGTACACATGGCACCGATAAAGAAATAAATGGCGACCAGGTCGCCATGTTTGTTTAAGAGTTTTGATGTAAACGAATTTATGCAATGTGCTGTCTGTGAGATGTATGCTTTGCGAAGAGCGGTGGGAGTCTGGTTAGGGGAGATATGATTGAGACATTCAAATTACTGAAGGGTTTCTATAAAATTAATTCAGAAGATATTTTTGAGAACAGGTCTGGTTGTGCGAGGACTAGGGGACATCCATGGAAACTGGGAAAAAGTGTGGTTAGTAAAGGTGTTAGAGCTGGTTTCTTTACTTGTAGAGTGGTGAATGAGTGGAATGCGCTCCCAGAGTCTGTGGCGGATGCTGTGACAGTGAATGAGTTTAAGGCGAGGTATGATAGATACTGTATGAATGTAGAATAGTTGTGATGAATATGATTTGGGGCCTCCCTCGATGAGTCTAATGTTTCCCTGGAGTTGCCCGTAATAATAATAATAATAATAATAATAATAATAATAATAATAATAATAATGATGACGTCATTTTGCACTCGTGACGTGACGTCATATGGAATGAAAACACCACAAATCACCATTGAAGTCCTATATTTTGTAATACGTAAAGATAATGAAAAGTGATATTTCTCCATAATTTAAATTCTTTTGATTTAGTTTCAAAAATTAACTTTTTCATTCACTAGCATTTTATGGTCACAGTCCTCTTCACAATCTTCAGTTTCAGATGCAAACTTGAGAAATTATCGTAATAAAAACAAATCCCTTTCTTTCATAAATCCTTGTACATCTATCTATCCTTCCGCTACCATTTCATCTCTTCTTTTTCTTTTTTTTTTTTGTGGTAACTACAAAAGAAAAATCTGTTTTTAAGTTAATTTTTTCCCCTTTCTCTTCCTTGACACTTATCTCCTTGCTCATATTCCATTATTCTCTGTTGTTGTTATTTTTTATTTTTATTTTTTATTTTTTGTATTCTAATTATAAGAAGAACAGGTTTGGCGAATAATTAGGGTAATTTATAACCCGAGATAATTTGATTTTTTTTTTTTTTTTTTTTTTGTTCATCATCATCATTTACCAGCGTTTGTCACGGTATACACTTTTTTCCTTCTTAGAAACCTCAGAATTGAGGTGAAAGCTTAACAGAAAGATTCCATATATTGTTAACAAGTTCGAGCCCATAATTGCCGTCTCCTGACATGAAGCCTGACTATACGGTGTCAAGTGCATAGGGTATTATTACTGAAATCCCCTTTGGACAAACATTAGTAATTTCAAGTATATAAGAATTATATAATATAATATATATAATATAATAATATATAATAATATAATATAAAATTATAATATAATATAAAAATATTATTCTTTTTCGTTAATAATTATCGAATATTAAAACGAAAATGCATAATTAATGTCCCTTAATCGAAATTTCATCCATTATAGCAGTTTCTTAAACTTCAGATATCCGTGTACCCCCTTCTTAAATTTTCATTATTACCAAGTACCCCCTAATTAATTAATTAAAAATAATAAATTAATTTAAAATATTAATTAAAGTTAAATACCTATTTTACTTGAATTTATATGTTCACGTAAACAAAAAAATATGATTTATTTTTAAATTTTGGTTCTCTAGAGATGTCAGACGACACACTCTTATCAATTTCATTTGATCCAGATGCAATATCAACTTTACATAAGGAAATTTAAAGAAGCTGCAAACATGCTTAAAATACCAACAATGCAATAAAAATCAAAGATTAATCCTCCACCAAGTTTGGCCAGCTTTAATAAAAAATATACCTTAGTCAGACCTCGGACATTATGAACGTGAACAACAGAACGTGTCATCATCCAGCATTGTTTAAATTTCAGCACTGCTTTGATTCATAACTCTAACTATTTTCCCAAAATTAAAGCTAAAAAATCGTGTTGCGAGATACACGCTGGAATTTTCGGAAATTAAAGTTTTCCGAAAAAAACTGAAAATGGTGCGACTTACCAAGAAGCTCCTACTCGCTATCACTACTTTTGGCATCGAGAACAGTTTCTTTGTGAGCATCGTCAAAGTCATCTACCCAAATAGCGTCATCTTCTTTCTCATTATTTCAAGCAAAAATTACCAATAATTTACAAAGACTTGAGATAGTAGAGCAGCGAAGAACTGCATATGATTGGTGCGGTATTAACAAAAGATAGCGCGAACCAAAGACAAATTAGCATTTCAACAGTTGAGTTGAAATGCTAATTCCCTTCAACCGAATTCCATAATATCTGAAACACATTCACTGTTAACGACGGGGTGGTGTCAAGCAAAACCATATGTTCCACCAGCAACATATGGTTTTGCTTGGTTATACAGCAGTTTCTGTTGGAGAGGGGAAGTGATTCATTAGTTAGTGCCGTTTTTATCCAGTTGTATCTAATTGCGCTGTTTGTTGAAAATATAATGACTCCTTGAATTATGCATAGCCGAAACTTGCCACGTACCCCCGGGGGTAAGCTTACCACACTTTGTGAAACACTGCATTAAAGTCCTTAAAAGGACTGGCTTAAAAGGGCGAAGCAAGAATGCTTTTCATCTTCCCCGTTATCTGTAGAGGACAGTGTAGGGATAAGGTGTTATTAAAGCTCTGATCATGGCAGGAGGGTAACAGCAATAGTCAAGCCTCAGTTAGAACTTCATTGGCTACAGCATTGAGTCCCTCTAAAAAATGAACTTTCATCAATAATCCTTATAAGGACTGGCTAAAGTGGCGAAACAAGAATGCTTTTCATCTTCCCCGTTATCTGTAGAGAACAGTGTATAGATAAGGTATTATTGAAGTATTAAAGCTCTGATCATGGCAGGAGGGTAACAGCAATAGCCGAGCCTCAGTTAGAACTTCATTTGCTACAGCATTGCCATCCATTACCTTCCAAGGGTATATTTATTAATCACCGCATCTCATGGTCGATTAACTTCATCCTTGAGTTATATCATTATATAAGGACTGACTTAAAGGGGAGAAGACAATGCTTTTTATCTTCCCCATTATCTGTAGAAAACAGTGTAGGAATAAGGTATTATTGAGCTATTAAAGCTCTGATCATGGCAGGAGGGTAACAGCAATAGCCCAGCCTCAGTTAGAACTTCATTGGCTACAGCATTGCCATCCATTACCCTCCAAGGGTATTAATCACCGCATCTCACGATCGATTCTCTCCATATCTTCCCGACCGATAATTAAATAATTATCGGTTGGGAAGATACCCTTATAGTCCTTATAAGGACCGGCTTAAAGGGGTGAAGCAAGAATGCTTTTCATCTTCCCCGTTATCTGTAGAGGACAGTGTAGGAATAAGGTGTTATTGAGCTATTAAAGCTCTGATCATGGCAGGAGGGTAACAGCAATAACCGAGCCTCAGTTAGAACTTCATTGGCTACAGCATTGAGTCCCTCTAAAAAATGAACTTTCATCAATAATCCTTATAAGGACTGGCTAAAGTGGCGAAACAAGAATGCTTTTCATCTTCCCCGTTATCTGTAGAGAACAGTGTATAGATAAGGTATTATTGAAGTATTAAAGCTCTGATCATGGCAGGAGGGTAACAGCAATAGCCGAGCCTCAGTTAGAACTTCATTTGCTACAGCATTGCCATCCATTACCTTCCAAGGGTATATTTATTAATCACCGCATCTCATGGTCGATTAACTTCATCCTTGAGTTATATCATTATATAAGGACTGACTTAAAGGGGAGAAGACAATGCTTTTTATCTTCCCCATTATCTGTAGAAAACAGTGTAGGAATAAGGTATTATTGAGCTATTAAAGCTCTGATCATGGCAGGAGGGTAACAGCAATAGCCCAGCCTCAGTTAGAACTTCATTGGCTACAGCATTGCCATCCATTACCCTCCAAGGGTATTAATCACCGCATCTCACGATCGATTCTCTCCATATCTTCCCGACCGATAATTAAATAATTATCGGTTGGGAAGATACCCTTATAGTCCTTATAAGGACCGGCTTAAAGGGGTGAAGCAAGAATGCTTTTCATCTTCCCCGTTATCTGTAGAGGACAGTGTAGGAATAAGGTGTTATTGAGCTATTAAAGCTCTGATCATGGCAGGAGGGTAACAGCAATAACCGAGCCTCAGTTAGAACTTCATTGGCTACAGCATTGCCATCCATTACCCTCCAAGGGTATTGGATTGAATGAACCAATCACCGCATCTCACGATCGATTGATTCCCCCGACCCGCTCCGGGAAGATACCCTTATAGTCCTCATAAGAACTGGCTTAAAGGGGCGAAGCAGAATGCTTTTCATCTTCCCCGTTATCTGTAGAGGACAGTGTAGGGATAAGATTATTGAGCTATTGAAGCTCTGATCATCGCAGGAGGGTAACAGCAATAGCCGAGCCTCAGTTAGAACTTCATTGGCTACAGCATTGCCATCCATTACCCTCCAAGGGTATTAATCACCGCATCTCACGATCGATTCTCTCCATATCTTCCCGACCGATAATTTAATAATTATCGGTTGGGAAGATACCCTTATAGTCCTTATAAGGACTGGCTTAAAGGGGCGAAGCAAGAATGCTTTTCATCTTCCCCGTTATCTGTAGAGGACAGTGTAGGAATAAGGTGTTATTGAGCTATTAAAGCTCTGATCATGGCAGGAGGGTAACAGCAATAACCGAGCCTCAGTTAGAACTTCATTGGCTACAGCATTGCCATCCATTACCCTCCAAGGGTATTGGATTGAATGAACCAATCACCGCATCTCACGATCGATTGATTCCCCCGACCCGCTCCGGGAAGATACCCTTATAGTCCTCATAAGAACTGGCTTAAAGGGGCGAAGCAGAATGCTTTTCATCTTCCCCGTTATCTGTAGAGGACAGTGTAGGGATAAGATTATTGAGCTATTGAAGCTCTGATCATCGCAGGAGGGTAACAGCAATAGCCGAGCCTCAGTTAGAACTTCATTGGCTACAGCATTGCCATCCATTACCCTCCAAGGGTATTAATCACCGCATCTCACGATCGATTCTCTCCATATCTTCCCGACCGATAATTTAATAATTATCGGTTGGGAAGATACCCTTATAGTCCTTATAAGGACTGGCTTAAAGGGGCGAAGCAAGAATGCTTTTCATCTTCCCCGTTATCTGTAGAGGACAGTGTAGGGATAAGATTATTGAGCTATTAAAGCTCTGATCATGGCAGGAGGGTAACAGCAATAGCCGAGCCTCAGTTAGAACTTCATTGGCTACAGCATTGCCATCCATTACCCCTCCAAGGGTATTAATCACCGCATCTCACGATCGATTCTCTCCATATCTTCCCGACCGATAATTTAATAATTATCGGTTGGGAAGATACCCTTATAGTCCTTATAAGGACTGGCTTAAAGGGGCGAAGCAAGAATGCTTTTCATCTTCCCCGTTATCTGTAGAGGACAGTGTAGGAATAAGGTGTTATTGAGCTATTAAAGCTCTGATCATGGCAGGAGGGTAACAGCAATAACCGAGCCTCAGTTAGAACTTCATTGGCTACAGCATTGCCATCCATTACACCTCCAAGGGTATTGGATTGAATGAACCAATCACCGCATCTCACGATCGATTGATTCCCCCGACCCGCTCCGGGAAGATACCCTTATAGTCCTCATAAGAACTGGCTTAAAGGGCCGAAGCAGAATGCTTTTCATCTTCCCCGTTATCTGTAGAGGACAGTGTAGGGATAAGATTATTGAGCTATTGAAGCTCTGATCATGGCAGGAGGGTAACAGCAATAGCCGATCCTCAGTTAGAACTTCATTGGCTACAGCATTGCCATCCATTACCCTCCAAGGGTATTGGATTGAATGAATCAATCACCACATCTCACAGTCGATTGATCCCTCATACCGACAATTGACAATTGACATTTATGTCTTTAGGGGTGAAGCAAGATGCTTTTCATATTCCCCGCTATCTGTTGTGGTTGCAGTGAAGGTAAAATTTATGAGCAGAATGCTCGCCCTGATTGGGCATGGAGATTATGCATCACTAAAGGAGGCCAATATAGCTTTTGGTCTTCTGTATTTGAATATGTCCGTT
This sequence comes from Typopeltis vanoorti, assembly GCF_054136105.1. Classification (NCBI taxonomy): domain Eukaryota; kingdom Metazoa; phylum Arthropoda; class Arachnida; order Uropygi; family Thelyphonidae; genus Typopeltis; species Typopeltis vanoorti. The sequence goes on from NC_143566.1 coordinate 99,862,897, forward strand.
GGATCGTATGCTGTAGCTTGTTGAACCAAATCGTTGGGATGTGTGGACGTCTTTAGGAAAAACTTGGTGGCTAAGGATCGTAGAAAAGAGAAGATATAGGGAATATTTGTGTCTCTGTGGAGTTGAATGTTTCTAACATACCACGGAGCATTCAAAATCATTCTCAGGCACTTGTTCTGCACTCGCTGTATTTTGATGATGTTAGCATTAGAGGTGTGGCTCCAGGCCGGAGAGGCATAGGTGATTATAGGACGAATCGTCAACTGGTATAGCTGCAATTTGATTCTGTTGCTGAGCTTGCTATTTCTATTAATTAGCGGATAGATCTGTGCTATGACTTTAGATGCCTTTGTGCATGCAGACTTGGTGTGTTGATTGAAAGATAGCTTTTTGTCGAGAATTACACCCAGGTAATTTGTTTCTGACTGCCAGGGAATTTTAATATTGAATAGTAACAAATCTCCTACAGGAGACATTGGCCTTTTTGAGAAAAGAACGGCTGAGCTTTTCTGGGGGTTGACTTCCAATCTCCATTTAGAGAACCAACCCTCCAGCTTTAGAATGTTTTCTTGAAGCTTTCTGGTAATGAAAAGGGGTCTGAGAGATCTGGTTAGTATTGCCGTATCGTCTGCATATAGGGCCAAAATGGAAGTCATCGGATTGTGTGGGATGTCTGACATGTATACAGAGAACAGCAATGGAGCCAGCAGAGATCCCTGCGGCACTCCAGCAAAGATGTGGCGCTGGGAGGATGTAGAACCGTTGATTTTTACTTGCATTGATCTATTTTGAAGATATGAGTGGATTAAATGAACCATTTTAGGTGAGATGCCGGCTGAGGTAAGCTTGTGCAGGAGTCCAAAATGCCAGATTTTGTCAAATGCTTTGGATAAGTCTAGGAAAACAGCGCCTGTGCACTGGCGCCAGTTGTAGCTGGTTGTGATGTATTCAACAATTCTGTGGATTTGCTGGGTAGTACTATGGTGTTGCCTAAAACCAAACTGTTCTTTTGGAAGGATGTTTAGGTCATTTTTTGAGGTTTGAAGTCGTGAGAGGATGACCTTCTCTGCAACCTTACCCAGATTTGAGATGAGACTGATTGGACGATAATTTTGGGGTAGGTGTGAGTCTTTGCCTGGCTTATGTATGGGAATTACGTCAGCCAGTTTCCAGGTGGAAGGAAAATAGTGAAATCTTAAAATTGCATTTATTATACTGGTCAGGTACACTACTGCCCTCCGGGGCAGAAGTTTAATCACACGATTAGTAATGCCGTCTGGTCCAGGAGCTTTTTTGTTCTTTAAATTTTTAATAATGTCATATATCTCAGCAGGTGATGTTGATGCAATATGGTCAGTGCTGGTGATAGGAAGTTTGAGTGAGTGTCTGACCTTGCTGTGAATCTTATGTATGTGGTCAAAGTCAAGGTTTCCATACGAAGGCCTGCATTGCTCTTCCAAGCTGTGCGCTATAACCTCTGCTTTGTCCACATCTGTGTGAGCAAGGCCCTGATCAGTTAATATTGGGGGAAGGGATCTGCCTTTGTTTTTGGTATTTTTCAGTAGTCCCCAGATGGAGTGATCACTAGGTGAAATGGAGGATAACTTTTCATCCCATACATGGTCTCTGTGAGCTTTCAGTGCATCTCTTACTGCCCCATTTAATCTGTTTAGATTTGTTTTGTCTTGTGGTGCACACGTGTTATGGAATCTCTTTCGAGCTCTGTTTTTATCTCTGATTAAGTTCATGATGTCTTCAGGCAAACGATCTGGCTTGCGGGCAGATTTGTAGGAGGAAGCTACCTTTATAGCAGAATTAATTTGTTGTGTGAGATTTGTAACTGCAGTTTCTACTTCTTCTTTTGTGTGTATGTGAGGAACAGGTCCAATATGATCCTTGAGTGCGGCTGACAGTCTTTCCCATACAATGTAGGAGTGAGAAGGAGGACACAGGAATTCCTGATTTCCCAGATGCAGCAGTATTGGATTGTGATCGGATGATAGTTCATCCATAGAAATGATACTGTACTGAAGTTTAATATCCTGCAGGATAGCTATATCCAGGATATCAGCAGTGCCGAACGTACTGAGATGAGTTGGTTCGGTGGGGCCTGCCACAACAGCGTTGCTTGATCCTAAGTAATTGAAAAGGATGCAACCATTCTTGTTTGTGGTTGAACAATTCCAGGCAGGGTGCTTGGAATTCAGATCCCCGGCAATAATGGTGGGCCCTCTGATGCCTAAGATGGCATTTAGATCAGAGTGAAGTAGAGATTTTTGGGGAGGATTGTAAGCTGAGTAGATTTTCAGTTTGCCAGTGGAGCTGGTGACTACTTCCACTCCTGTGATCTCAAGGTTAGTGGTTGAAGGAATGCTCACAGAGTGGTGCTTAATGTAGTTTTTAATGAAGATGGCAGTGCCACCACCTCTGTAGAGTAGTCTGTCATTTCTGTATAGGTGATAGCCCCTTATTGTAGGGTTGTCTGAGGGTCTTAGATGAGTTTCGCTGATTAGAATAACATCTGGCTGATACCTAGATGTGAAGGCACGGAGTTCCAGGATTTTGTTTTTGAGGCCATTTGCGTTCCAAGCAACTATTTGAAGAGATGCTGGAATGAGTTTGTTACTATTCATTTATGAGAGCTGTGAGGATGACCTGTGTTTCACGAAGAAATCTTTTAGTGGAGGTTTCAGTAGGGTTTGATAGGCTAAAATTTTGTAGCATGTTTGCTAGTGAGGCCGTGATAATAGCTGTTAGGTTTTTAGGTGCTCTTGGTTGATTTTGTTCTGGAATTGGCCTAGTTGTACGGGTCACATCGGCATAACTTCTTGTTTGCTTTTGGTTGGAGGTCTCCGACTGTGGTCGATGAGTCTCCGGTTTTGATGTCTGGGCCGCTGGTGTTCTTGTACTGTAGGAGGAGGGCTGATTGATTGCCTCCATCCGTCTGTTCTTTGGGTGTTGAGTGCATCCTTTGTAGTTCGCCGGATGAGGGCCACTGCAGTTGGCACATTTGGCCGAGGTGGTCCTTGGCTTAGTGCAGGTATTGGTTGGGTGGCTGTCTCCACATTTTAAACATCTATATTCTGCTCGGCATAGATTCTGGGCATGGCCAAACTTTTGGCACCTGTGGCACTGCCCAGAAGATGATCTTTTACGGAGTGGTTCCGGTGTGACGATGAGACCACAGACTGTTTTTAAGTTGTAGATATCCTTATATATTTTGTGAATCTCAACAAGGACTAATGGCATGGGAGTTTTGTCTGCTTTGTACATTCTGCTCACTTTGACTGGTGGCAGATCCTGAGAATTTAGGTCAGCAGCGATTTCTGCTGTGTCAATGTCTTCACAGACACCACGAAGGACTACTTTTAAATTTTTTTCTGAACTGAGCGCAAAGGTATGATACTGGATGCCTCTGTTGTCCAGTTCCTTGGTCAACCTTCTGTAGTCTGTCACTGTTGCTGGCTGAATCTTTATGCCTTCATCCATGTTTTTGGCCTTAATGAAGCCAATATGCAGATTGGACATTGTGGATCGTAAAGCTGCCCACTTTTGTTTTTCTCTAAGGATGACCGGAGGCACCTTTTCTTTGGGAGAGGTAGCGGCGTCCGAACCCTGAGAATCCTGTTCCATTACAGTGTTGTCATTGTGCGGTTCTTCTGTTGTTCTTCGCTTTTTGCGAGCACGCACTTCTACAAAGTCTGAAGGTGTAGAAGGCATCGACTCTAAATGATCTTCAGCGACGACTTTGTGAGCACGCACTTCTGCAAAGTCTGGAGGAGTAGAAGGCATCGACTCTAAATGATCTTCAGCGACAGCGTCTGAGACACATTCGGGGGGAAACGTGTCATACAGTTTAACCTTTCCCGGCCAATTTTCACTCAGCAGCTTTCCCAGTCTGAGGAATTCAAAATAAACTTCTTCGAATTTGGCCTCATTAAGAAGTTTTGCCATGACAATATTTGGAAATGTGTTAAGTCAAGGATGGAGAAAGAGTAGAGATTGCTCTGGTGTTCCGAGCAGGTAAAAGTAATCCTGTGGACTTTTGAGGGTCCACTAGCAAATCCCGTAGACACACTAAAGTGTCTACCAGCAATAAGATGTCGCGATATAAAATACAGCAATGGCGATACTAACGGCAGTAGGCCTAGCGTATCGCCCTTATAACTTCAATTGACTTACCTGGATGGAAAATAAATAAAGTGCCTGTTTATGGCAGTAAGCAATTAACTGAAATTACTGATGAATACGCATAAATCACTAAATCATAACCGTCAAATTCACAATTCACCATCAATAATACACGACACTAAACACTACCACGCGAGCCGCCATCTTCATTCCACCAGAATTCTTGCCTGCAATCAATCTTCATCTCCTAATTTCCAATCTCAGAAAACTCCCTCATACCGAAATCTAAGCAGCACTGGTCATATATAGATATGTATTCTAAATTTTGGTGTTGGATGTAGTCCAACTATTCTATTCGTAAGTTTCATAAGTCAGAGAAAATCTGGTGGATACAACTGCCACTCTCAGTTGGAAGCAATTACACTAAATACGTTAACCTCATCAACTAGTTAATGATGCAATAAAATACAGCTATGCAACAACACTTCATGAGACGTTATTAGCCTGCATATTATAGTAATAATTCAAAAGATGCAGCTTTCTATTTCTGGATGGAAAAACAAAAACAGAAATCTTTTGGGCCATTTTTAATGAGGCATTAACTCAATTACAGAAAACCCAAGGACTACTGAAAATATAAATAAATTCAAAAACAGAAAAAAAATCTATAAAAGGCAATGTTTTCATTATACAACATGACTTTAATTACAAATAGAGAGATACTGGTAGTAATATTTTTATATTTTTAAATTAGGCGCCACCTATCAGTATCTGAAAAAACAAAACTATGACGTAATTGGGATTTCAAAGATTTTAAAAGCAATCAGAGGAATAAAATTTACAAATAATTGTCAGGTATTTCTCGAACTAGCAAGCGAGAAATAATCTTAAAGTGGTGCTTAGAGGGGTTTCTGAGGGCATCACAACTGATGAGATCACTGCTGACCTTCAGTCAAGGAATGATCCCAATCAAAGTCAGCAGGATGCTGAGATCTGATAAAAGGCCAATGCCGCTGGTGTTGGTCAAAATCAGCAACACACACAGAAAAGGATATATATGAAGGACAAATAATTGCAGGCTCAAAATTACAACCGAGCCTCTAAGGAAGAAGGCATCTGCAGGGCAATGTCACAGATGCCAAAAAATCGGGCACTCCCAAGAGTTGTGCAGAGCTGTCTACAGATGTCGGAAATGTGAAAGGGGACATCAGACCAACACCTGCACCAAGCCAAGATCCACACCTGCCTGTTGTGCTAACTGTAAAGGACTACAGCCCGCTAATTACAAGGGGTGCCTTTTCCACCCAAAAAATCGTTGGTCAGCAAGAGTGAACCCTGCTTCCCCATGCAATGGCACCATAAGCAACCAAGCAGGTTGCTTATGGTGGCACTCCTGATCGAAATACCTGACATTCAGCAGCACAGGAAGGCACGTGACCTTCATCAATGACCAAAAGATACGCAGGGCCAGATGTTTCTAACTGCTTCACTTGCCACAATGCTGCATGAATTTAGCAAAGCAAGCACCTCACCATCTTCCAGAAAAAGATTCTATCTAGAAACCCAATCCACATTGACAGCCCGCTACAATTTATAAAAAATTAAAACCAAACACCCTAATAATTATAGCATGGAATGCTAACGGCCTGACAAATAAAATTCTTGAGCTGCAAGAATTCACAAACAGATACATTTCGGACATAATCTAGATCAGCAAATCACACTTCAGACCATCTAATAACATAGATTAAGAGGATTATATACTATATAGGACAGACAGACTTCACTCTAGTGGTGGTGGTGGCACAGCCATTTTTATTAAACATTATTTAAGCCAATGTTTTAACCAACCCTCAAACTTTAAACCTTGAAGTGATAGGTGTGGAGGTGCACACGAACAACGCAGGTAGACTTAAAATCTATGCAGCGTACAATCCTCCCATCATTCCACCATTGACATCGGATTTAAACTCCATCCTCGACTCCACGGAATTACATAATTATAGCAGGAGACCTGAACTCCAAACATACAGCTTGGTTCAGTTTGTCAATCAACTTCAAAGACCGTACTTTATTTAACTACATGTTACTCAACTCATCAATGGTTGCTGGACTTAACGAGCCCACCCTACAGTCTATCAGGAAGTTCGGATGTACTACACATAGTTATCCTCAGGAACATCAGATATCAATATCAGCTGGAGACATTAGAAGAGCTTACTTCAGATCATAATCCCATCTAGCTCAAACTAGGTACCCAGGATCAGCTCTCTCCTCAACACTCTTTTAGAGCATGGGATAAGTTCTCTAAGGTTCTCCCAGATTACATCGGCTCACCTCCTGTTATTCGCAAAAAAGAAGACATAGACTTAACTGTAAGCAACCTAACAAGACAAATACGCACAGCAATAACATCAGTTACACAAACCACTGTCTTCCACTTGTCCAGTCGGATTCCAGAAGAGATAATGGACCTGATTAGGGCTAAAAACAAATCCAGAAAGCGACACTACAACACTTGACAAAACAACCTTAAACAATCTGAACAGGCAGGTTCAGATTGTTTCGGAATTCCAGAAACACAGGAATTCCGAATGGGAATCTAAACTTACGGAAATTAACCCAGAAGACAGCTCCATGTGGAAATTTCAAAAAACGCTTTGTACCAAAAGACAACTCCTCCTTCCCCCATGAAGACTAAACATCGAATTGCACACTCAGATGATGAAAAAGAAGAACACTTAATTGACAATATGGAAAATCAATGCAGCCCATCTTATGAAAACTTAAATATTAATCTCATTTATAAAGTTCACCGTCAAGTCAGAAAAGTCCTAAGACAGCCTAAGGATGATTCAGATCTCATCACCCCCCGCTACTCCAGCAGAAATAATCGACATTATATTCCAACTGAAGAATAAAAAGGCTCTTGGTCCCGACAGCATCACCAATAGAATAATAGGTTAATATAATTGGTTAATATAACCAATTCCATATTAAGACTCCAGAACTTTCCCACAGCTTGGAAAATTGCTGATATCATCCCTCTGAAAAAGCCTGGTAATAAACCAAAACTTCCCCAAAGCTACAGGCCCATCAGTCTTCTTTCCTGCCTCGGCAAAGTAACAGAAAAAGTCATCCTAACAAGGCTACAATTAGCAGTGGACAAAAATAAAATAATCCCAAATGAGAAATTTGATTTTCGCAACGCTCACAGCACAGTGCAACAAATTCACCGATTAACAGAACACATCAATGATTTCAACTGGCACCTCCAGACTGCTGCTGTGTTCTTGGACATTGCCAAGGCCTCTGATAAGGTCTGGCATCAAGGCCTTATCTTCAAACTTATTGAAAACAACATCCCAATTAAGCTAGTAAAACTTATTATATCATACCTTAGCGAAAGATACATGCAAGTAAAGCTTAATTGTTTCATCAAGGCGCAAAATTCTAGCTGGTGGACCTCAAGGTTCCCTTGAGGTCCACCAGCCAACTACTATTCACAATTTACGTATCAGACATCCCTCTAAATTCAATTCAAGAACAACCATTACAGCTCGTTATGCCGAAGATACCGCTATTCTAGCAAAGTCTCTCAGTCCTCGCCTGGCAGTCAGTGGACTACGAGAAAGTATCAACGCGTAGGAAAAATGGTTCACCAACTGCCGGATTCAAGTACCCCCCCCCCCTTCAAAAGCTCAGTCATGTTATTCTCTAGAAAAAAGGACTGCATTAAGGAAGACATCTTTCTCTCTGGTAAAAAACATCCCATGGAAATCAGAGACCAAATATCTTCGGGTAGTACTACGGATAAGAAACTCCTTTTCAACAAGCACATCAAGATTGATGACTAAATTAATATATAAATAAAATAAAATATAATAAAATACAATAAATATTATATAAATAAACCAAATTATTGAATAAATGGTAAAGTTAATTAGATAAATGATAAAATAAATAAATAACAGCATAAATATAAAAAGAATGATGAACAAAGATGATTTCTTATATTCCCCACATACCCTCTCACATAAAAGTAATTAATTAATTAAAATAAAAAAGTGAACACGCTGTTTTAAAATAACACGTAAAATAATGTAATACGATGACTAGCTTCGTTAACCCTAAAACATAGATTCATTTCAACGTTTAGTTTTTGCATTTATTTATAGTTCATTTCAAATTATAAAATAAAAGAGTTGAAGTTCACTTATTGTTTATCACATTAACGATGAAAACGAAACATTACTAGGAACAAAATGATCTTCATAGAAACTTTGCTAATGCAGCTAGTATCAAAATAAATCGCGATGTAAGAGAGCATTTCTGACAAACCACGGAGCGTTGAAGATCATACAGAGGCACTTGTTTTGAATAACTTGTAGCTTTTTGATGTTGGTTGGGGAGTGTGACCCCAGGCCAACGATCCGTAAGTATACGAGGGTGTCTGATAATTGTTTTATAGATCCGTAATTTGTTTTCAGTGCTGACTTGACTTCTTCGATTGAGGAGAGAATAGAGTTGCACAATTGCAGAGTTTGCTTTTTTGCATGCATAAACTATGTGGGAGTTAAAGTTTAAATGGTTATCAAGTTGAATGCCTAGATATTTGGTGCTAGATCTCCATGGGATGGCTGTGTTAAAAGTTTAACTTCTCCGAAGTGAGATGCTTGTCTTCTTGTGAAGAGAATGGCAGTGCTTTTATCGGCATTTACAGATATTCTCCATTTTCTGAACCAGTCCTCCAAATTTGTTGCTGCAGTCTGCAAGCGGTGCATAGTTATATTCGGCCTGAGAGATCTGCTAAGAATTGCCATATCATCCGCCTAACTAGCTATAGTGGTTAGTGATGTGATAGAAACATTAGAAACAAGATGTTAAAAAGCAACGGTGAGAGCAGCGAGCCTTGAGGGACAATGCCTTCATGACACCAGCAGTGATTTTTTTTTCAGTGAGGATCGAATTCCGCGCAACTTGACCTGGATTTTACGGTCTTTTAGAAAGGAGTCCTACGTGGTTGACTGAAATTAATTTATAGATGAGACCTTTGTGCCACACCTTACCGAAAGCTTTTGCAACATCTAAAAAGATAGCTCCTATGTGTTGTTTCCAGTTAAAGCCTGTAGTGATGAACTCAATCAGTCTGTGAATTTGATGTGTAGTGCTATGTCCGGTACGGAAACCAAATTGTTCTTTAGGAATTATGTTGTTTATATTCACCTCCTCATTAAGTCGGTTGAGAATGACTCTTTCTGCGATTTTTCTCAGGCATGATAAAAGACTGATGGCTCTATAGCTCTGTGGTATTTGAGGTGCCTTACCAGGCTTGAGAATAAGGAATATATCAGCTTGTTTCCTCTTGAGGGGAAATAATTTAATCTCAGCATTGCATTAATAATGGCTACTAAATGCATGACAGCTTTGTGTGGGAGGGCTTTAATTGTTTTTTGGTAATTTCGTCTGGACCAGGGGCTTTTTTGTTTTTAAGCTTCCTAATGATTGAATAGACCTCTTTAGGTGAGGTGGGGCAGATATTTTCACGGCTACAAGGCTGCCGAAGTGCGGTACGAACTCGGTGTATTTTCTCTACGAAGACCAGATCCGCATGCGCATAATTAGGATGCACTGAAGTTGGAGAGCGTCAGCGAGAGCTTCTGCTCTCGCTGATGCTCTTCATCGTCTCTGTAAACAGGGCCTCTTTCTCCGTGAATAGGCTGGATGTTGGAGCGATCCGTACGGAGAGCTTTAGTCAACTTCCACAGAGAATTATCTTCAGTTTTGACAGAACAGAGTTTTCTCTCCTATTGCTGGTTTCTGTGATCTTTTAAAGCGTAACGGACTAGGTTGGACGCTCTATTTAGTTCTCGACGGTCTTGCGGAGATAGCGTGTGCGTGTTGTGATAGCTGCGTCTGAGTCTCATTTTGTTTCTGATTAGAGCAAGGATTTCTTCAGGAAGTAAGTTTACTTGAGCTGGTGTGGAAATAGAACAAGCTGCGGATAAGCCAGAATGGATTTTACATTCAAGATTGCTAACTGCCACATCAATTTCTTAACGGAAGGAGATAGTAGGTACTGAGTCTATGATAGTGTTCATTTTAGCCTTGAATTTTACAAAGTTATGATTGGCTGGGAATGAGCTCAGGATCCCCTCCTAAACTTAAAAGTACTGGATTGTGATCTGAGCTGAGCTCGTCAACCACTTGAAGTTGGAATTGATGAGAAATGTTAAATATAGCAATATCCAAAACATCAGGTCTGCCGGTAGCTATGTAATGTGTTGGCTCGATCGGGCCTGCAATAACAATGTTTCTTTTCAAGGCAAAATTGTAGAGGATCATTCCGTTGTTGTTAAAACTCTTGCTGTTCCATAAAGGATGCTTGGAATTGAGATCTCCTGCTACAATTATTGTTCATTTGTATCTAGTAGCTGAGAGAGATCAGAGGGTAAGAGAGGTTTGCCAGGGGGGGTTGTATACAGAATAAATCTTTAAGCTGCCTGCATTGTTGGAATGTATTTCTATGCCTCGAGGTTAGATGTATTATCTTCTTAATCTCATTATAACGGATGTTTCTTCTGACAAAGATGGCAGTGCCTCCACCTCTGGCATTGAGTCTGTCATTTCTAAGTAATGAGTAGTTTCTGAGTTTGGGATTATCGCAGGGACGTAGGTGAGTCTCGTTAATGAGGAGAATATCAATTTGTAAATGATCTGCAAGTTCCTGTAATTCCAAAATTTTGTTGTTGAGACCGTTTGCATTCCAGAATACTATCTGCATAGAATTTGATGTTGAAGCCTGATTAGTCATTAATCATGGAGAAGATGACTTGAGTATTCCTAAGGAATTTGTTGGTGTCGCCCTGTCTTGGATTTGTTTTGCTAAAGGCCATTAGCATCTCCCTTAGTGAGGCAGCGAGAATTGCTGAGGAGTTTTGACTGCTAGTTGCAGGGAGTACCTCAGTGTTATGCGAGGAAACCACAGAAGCATAAGATTTATCTGGTGTAACTAGCCGCGCTTTGATTTCAGGTGCAGATCTCATGATATTTTTCTGAATGGGCCGGACTAACTCCTGTCTAGACTTTTGGAGATTGGATGGGTGGAGAGAACAACCCTTGTAATTGGCAGGATGTGGGCCGTTGCAGTTCGCACATTTAGCAGGTGTGGTCTTTGGCTTGACGCAAGTGTACGAGGGATGGTTGCCACCGCACTTTGCACACTTGTAATCTGCTCTACATAACATTTGCGCATGCCCATATTTTTGGCAGCGATGGCATTGACCAGCCGATGCCTTTCTTCTGAGTGGTTCGATCTCGATAACCAAGTTGCAGACTATTCTAAGATCGTAAATTTCTCTCTGATCTTTACTGATCTCCACTAAGACCAGAGGCATGGGGCGCTTATCTGCTCGATACATGCGAGAAATCTTGATCGGCTCCAAGCCTTGTGATCTGAGTCAGTAGCTATCTCATCTGATGTTATGTTTTCTACCAAACCTCTGATGACTACCTTAAGGTTTTTTTCATTTTTCAGTTGGTATGTGTGATATGGGAATTTCTGTTCATCCATAAGTTTGGTGAGCTGGCGGTAGTCCGTTGCTCCTTCGGCCTGTATGCGGACTCCATCATCTGTGTTTTTGGCTGATGAGAACTTGATGTTATAGTTCTTCATCGTCTCTGCAAGTGACCACCATTTTTCCTTAGATCTCAAGATTACTGGTGGAATCCTCTCTTTGGGGTGTGTCAATATATCTGTCTCTGTTCTTGCACCAGATAGTGCTGAGGTGTCCATCAGGTTCTGCAGCAAGAGACTCTTTCTTTCTCTTCTTTCTGCTGACCTCCTGGTAATCATCAGAATCTATGTCGGTTGTTGTAACGGGGGAAATGATGCTGTCATGTGTAAAGTTAGGAGAAAGCTCGGAGATTTGAGGGTTTTCTGTCACGACCTCCATAATCTGATGGACTTCAATCTTTCCTGGCCATTTCGTGTGTAAAATGTTACCGATGTGCCGAAAAATAGCTACAAGTTCCTTGAAAGGGAGATCCTCATATGGTGAATCCATAATTAAACCTAGACTTGAAGTGGGGGCAGGATCTGCCTTGTTCCCTTCAACCACCAAGTGCTGCACAGGGCGGGGATCAGGAGAGGGCCTTAAAAATTGTTTGGAGATGAAAATAAAAGTCTTACCTGCTCTGTTGATCGAGCACGCTGTTGACGCTACAGGAGAAACATCAAACAATCACTATTTTAATGTAGAAAGGAACTGTGAACTAATCATCAGTATTATATCTCAAATACTTTTATCATTGCTGCATTAACTACGAAGAGCGCTGAGAAACACGTCTGTATGAACAAAACCAAAATCTTTTTTTTTTTTTTAAACATTTAACATTAACATTAACATTTCTGGCTAGATGGGTGAAGCAAAATTGCTTTTCATATTCCCCTTTGTCTTGTAATGGTAGGACTTTAAATGGAATGTTTGTGAGCTTTATGCTCGCCCATTGAGGGCAGTGAAGTTAGTTGTGTTCAGCTGAACTTAAGATAGACTTTGGTCTTTTATATTTGTTGATTTCTTCTTCATTATATTCCGAGGCTTCCTTGATTAAAGGGTTTGGGTGGTTACTTGTCTTGGTAAAGAACTTCTCAGCTAGATTTTTGAGAAGGGAAGAGATATAAGGGATATTAACTTCTCTATGGATCTGGGTGTTTCTTATGTACCAGGGGGCATCCAGAATCATCCTCAGGCTCTTATTCTGTAATCTCTGAAGTTTTAGAATGTTTGAATTTGCGGTGTGGCTCCAAGCTGGGGATGCGTAAGTGATAACCGGTCTAATTGCCATCTTGTAGATTGTTAATTTTGTTTGCATATCCAGTTTACTTTTTCTGTTGATCATAGGGAAGAGCTGTGCTAAGACGTTGGATGTCTTAGAGGTAATGTAACTAATATGTTTGCTGAATAGGAGTTTACTATCAAGAATCACTCCAAGATATTTAACTTCAGTCTGCCATGGAATCTTTACTCCCAATAAATAAATATCCTCCATGGTGTGAATTTTCTTTCTAGTGAACAGTATGGCTGAGCTTTTCTGGGGGTTAACTTGGATCCTCCAGTCTGCCATCCATTTTTCTAAGGTGTGTATGCTATTTTGTAATCTTTTAGTTGCCAGTTTTGGGCTCAGTGATCTTGCCATCAGTGCAGTATCATCTGCATATAATGCAGTGAATGTTGTTCTTGGGTTCAGAGGGATGTCTGCTACATATATTGAAAACAGTAGAGGTGCCAGAAGAGATCCTTGAGGTACGCCTGCCGAGATCCTGCGTCTGGTCGAAACCGTTTCGCCTACCCTGACCTGCATGTATCTGTCTTTCAGGTAAGAATGTATTACCTTTATTAGCCTGACTGGAAAATTAAATTTTATCAGTTTGTAGAGAAGACCTTGATGCCATACTTTATCAAACGCCTTCTCTGCGTCGATGAAGATGACAACTGTATTGAGTTTCCAGTTGAAACCTTTAGTAATAATTTCTACCAGCCGGTGCACTTGTTGGGATGTACTATGGGCCCTACGGAAGCCGAACTGTTCATTAGGCAAAATTCCTAACTTATCTGTTTCTGCTTGGAATCTTGAGAGGATCACTTTCTCTGTTATCTTTCCGAGGCAGGATAATAGGCTTATGGGTCTGTAGCTTTCAGGTAGGTGAGCATTTTTTCCTGGCTTCTTCAGTGGCATGATTGTGGCTGTTTTCCATGTAGAAGGGAAATGCTGGAATCTAAAGATGGCATTTGTAATGTTGACGAGATGGACTATGGCCTTTCTTGGAAGTAGTTTTATTATTCTATTAGTTATGCCATCCGGTCCTGGGGCTTTTTTTATTGTTTAGATGGGAGATGATATTTATCATTTCTGTTGGATTAGTAGGAGTGATAAGTTCTGAGTTGACATTGTTCTGTCTTAAGGTTGACCTAACATGACGATGAATCTTGTATATAAGGTTGATATTTAAATTAGTATACGATGGGTTGCACTGAGATTCTAGATTATCTACTATTGCCTCGGCTTTCTCTTCATCTTTGTGAACTGTTCCTTTCTTGGTTTGGATAGGGGGTATGAGTTGTTTTTTGGTGCGGATTGCTTTTAAGAATTTCCATACAGAATGATCATCAATGTTAATGTTGGACAATTTGGTTTCCCATTGTTGGTTTCTGTGTTTTTGAAGAGCTTCTCGGACCTGCCTGTTTAGATTGTTCAATACTTTTTTATCTTGTGGGGCTCTGGTATTGTGGTATCTCTTCCTGGCTCTGTTTTTTGCTCTGATTAGATCCATGATTTCTTCAGGGATTCGGTTAGTTGGGTTGAAGGCAGTGGATTGTCTGACTGATTCAATTGCTTTCTGAATTTGTATAGTTAAGTTATTTATTGCTGTGTCAATCTCTTCCTTTTTACTGATATTGGGTACCGGACCAATATGATCAGGAAGAACCTTGGCTAACTTGTCCCATGGTATGAATGTGTGCAGAGGAGAGAATTGATCTGATGAACCTAGATTAAGCACTATTGGACTGTGGTCAGAAGATAATTCGTTGACTGATTCCAATTTGTATTGGTATCTTAAATTTTTAAAGATGACAATGTCCAGCACATCCGAGCCACCCGAAGGGCTGAAATGGGTGGGCTCAGTAGGGCCGGTCACTACAATAGAGTTGAGCATTGCATAGTTGAAAAGTGTGTGACCTTTGGTATTAGTAGATGAGCTGTACCAAGATGTGTGTTTTGAGTTGAAATCTCCTGCTATTATTATGGAGTCATTTGGATTAAGTATGGAGTCCAGATCTGTTGTCAGCAGAGGAATGCTTGGAGGGTTATATGCAGCATAGATCTTGAGACTCCCGGCATTGAAGGTATGCACCTCCACACCAGTCACCTCCAGGTTTACTGTTTTGGGCTTGTCTATTGTGTTATGATTTAAATAACTCTTAATATATATGGCTGTGCCTCCGCCTCTTGTGCCAATTCTGTCGTTTCTGTACATTGTATATCCACGAATTTTTGGGTTATTAGCTGGTCTTAGGTGTGTTTCACCAATCAAGATGATATCTGCACTGAGACGAGTTGAAAATTCTTTTAGTTCCAATATCTTGTTCATTAGTCCATTAGCGTTCCATGCTATTATCTTAAGAGCTTTTGGTTTGAATTTATTATTCATGACAGATGGCTGTTATAATGTTTTGAGTGCTTTGCAGGAATCTTTTTCTGGAAGATGTTGATGGGCATGTCTTGCTGAATTCTTGCAGCATAGTGGCAAGTGAGGCTGTTAAGACAGATGTTATGTTGGAGCATTCTAGCTCGGGAGATGTAGGAGGCTTAGTTCTTGCAGCTTCAGCATATGTTTTGTCCCTGGTTGTTCCTTCTTGTGAGGTAGAAGGCAAGGTGTTTCGGACTGGAAGACAATTTGTTTGGATGTTTGAAACATTGTTACGTGGCGGAGAAAGATTGACTTTTATTGTTCCTCGGTTTTTTGGATTGGAAAGGCATCCCTTGTAGTTGGTGGGGTGAGGTCCTCTGCAGTTTGCACAGCATGCTGGAGTTGTGCGAGGTTTGGTGCAAGAGATGGTCTGGTGTCCCTCGCCGCACTTCAAGCACCTGTAGGCTGCCTTACATAATTTTTGAGCATGTCCAAATCGTTGGCATCTATGACACTGACCTGCAGATGCTCTTTTCCTTAGAGGCTCAGTTGTAATTTTGAGACCGCATACTACAGTCAGTTCATAGATCTGCTTTTGTGTGTTGTTTACTTCTACCAGCACCAAAGGCATTGGTCTTTTGTCTGCTCTGAGCATTCTGCTCACTTTAACTGGGGACAGGCCCTGTCTGGAGAGATCAGTGGACACTTCTTCAGTAGTGATACCTTCAGCTATCCCACGTAGAACAACTTTCAGGTTCTTTTCGCTAGGTAAAGTGAAGGTGTGGTATGGGACGCTAGCATTGTCCATAAATCTGGTCATCTGTCTGTAATCCGAGACAGTAGAGGGTTGTATTTTAACTCCTTCATCTGTATTTTTAGCCCATGAGAATGAGATATTTTGTTCTCTTAGGGCTGATGTGAAAGGGATCCATTTTTCTTTATCCCTTAATATGACTGGTGGTATCTTTTCTTTAGGACCATTGAGTACTTCTATCCCTGTTGTTTTGGGTTCTTCCACACTGGTAGAGATTTTCCTCTTCTTTTTCACCAGTTGGAACTCTGTATCAGTTTCCAAGGAATGATAATTACTGTCTTGGGATGTAGCATCTTCCACACTTGGGGAGTGTGCTAAATCTGATTGCGTCTGAGTTGTGGGCTCTTCAATCATGTCAACCATATTATCCTCTGTGACAGCTGTGGGGGGGAATGTGTCAAAGAGCTTGACTTTTCCTGGCCAATTTTCACTCAGCAGCTTTCCCAGTCTGAGGAATTCAAAATAAACTTCTTCGAATTTGGCCTCATTCAGAAGTTTTGCCATGACAATATTTGGAAATGTGTTAAGTCAAGGATGGAGAAAGAGTAGAGATTGCTCTGGTGTTCCGAGCAGGTAAAAGTAATCCTGTGGACTTTTGAGGGTCCACTAGCAAATCCCGTAGACACCCTAAGGTGTCTACCAGCAATAAGATGTCGCGATATAAAATACAGCAATGGCGATACTAACGGCAGTAGGCCTAGCGTATCGCCCTTATAACTTCAATTGACTTACCTGGATGGAAAATAAATAAAGTGCCTGTTTATGGCAGTAAGCAATTAACTGAAATTACTGATGAATACGCATAAATCACTAAATCATAACCGTCAAATTCACAATTCACCATCAATAATACACGACACTAAACACTACCACGCGAGCCGCCATCTTGATATCACTCTGTTTGATGATCAACCTTTTTTTTTCAAACAAACCCACCTATATCTGATATATTAACATTATTCAGGTATATTATTCCTGTATCAATATTAAGAAAAAAATATTTATACTTAACCTTTAAAGTCCCTCATAGAAGTAAAAATTTCTTATTATATTTTTCTTTAAAAATTGTTCTATACTTATTAATAAACATAGACTGAGAAAACTCTCAAATCTAGTCTTTTTTTTTGCCTCATTATCTATATTTTTCTGTGCCATCTTAGTTGGAAAAACTTCATTATAAACAAAACCTTAAAGATTCGTCGAATGATCATTTTAGGAAAAGCAATTTGTATGAGGAAGAAGATTTTTCTAATTATATTTATTTTTGTATAACCACAACATCGGCCTACGTGCTTATAATTACATGAATCTGCCCAAATATTTCTTGTTCAATTTTACTTCACGTTTATCTACTGGTTTGTTTAAATTAGTGTTACACCTATAATCTAACGATGGAAAAAAATACTAAAATCAGTACGACATATATTTTTGATTGTGCGGTTCAAAAAAAAAAAAAAAAAAAAATAATAATAATAATAATAATAATCAAACAGCATTGAATCTTCTCTGTGAATTGATGAAACAAAAATACGCAAATTAATCGTATAATTTAAGAAAATTTAAGAATTTAAAATGAACACATTATCCATTTTGTTTCCGTTAACTTATATTTTGCTTGTATATCTTACGACTTCTGTTAGGATAGCCGCCACCGACACTCAGTTGTATCAATGGGTTACATATTAAAATTACACTACCAAAATTACACAAGGAAGAAATTACATATAGATAAAAATACACTAAAAAAATTACACAAATTTCAATATTCACACCAAAGTTTTTACTTTAGAGTTTTAAAATTTTTATGATGAATTTTATATTTATTTTCAGATAAGAGTTCCGTTAATTTTGTAATACTTTATAAGACCTATCTGTTAACTTTAATTCGATTAAAATATTATTGGTATTTTGAAAGTTTATTCTTCACTTGGTTAGAGTATAATAAATTTGGTTTAATCCTTTATCCAAGTGTGTGCAAACAAAGTTTGCTCCTGAAAGTATCTTCAGGACTGGGGTAAAGTGGTAAAACAACGGGCAACTCGTTGCAAAGGTGGAGCAAGTTACCAACACTCCTGAAGAGACCTCAATAAAGGTCGAAACTAGTCTGGGTAGTGGCCCTTCCCTTAATGCATAACATTATACATATCCGCAAAGAGATGTGTTTTGCATTATGGGAGATACTGAGATAGGAGTGTTGGTAGCTTGCTCCGCCTTTGCAAGGAGTGCCCTGGTGTCGTACTACCTTGCCCCAGTCCTGAAGATACTTTCAGGCGCAAACTTTGTTTGCACACACTTGGATAAAGGATTAAACTAAATTTATTATTGGTATTTTGTTTTCAAATTAAACATAACTTTTTTAATATTGCAAAAATTACTTTTATTTTAAAAAAATAATAAAAAAAGAAACCCTAGGTCATATAATCTATAGAACGTAAAAAATCCAATCGTCTATTAGAGTCGTAATTTTGTACAATATTTGAAATACGTTGTTTTAACCAAATGTACGACGTCCTGGGTGTCGCTGATCAGTTAAATACTGTAAATAGTTTGTATGTTGTAAAGAAAATTCTTTAACAATGTTATCCAAAAATTTGCAAACAGTTGGATGGGAACACTGAAAGAGCGACTGAAGTCCATAGTACCATCTTTCGATACAGTTTGTAGTTCTAGCTATACAGTTGGCTGCAGAGTGTCTATGGTTCCAAGTAGAAATATTTGTTCTCGATTTGTTCATTATATTCGTCTAAATTAGAAAAACAGATCAGCAACTTCTAAAAATGTTTCTAACACTTCTTCTGGTAAAAGTGCAAGTGATTGTAACATTTTAATGTGTACTGCAAATGATTGATTGGATTCATAGAGAGATTTTAGTCCACATTCATTTACTTTGCGTATAAAAGATTGTGATAAGTGGAAAAAGCAGCCACCAATTTCGATGTTTTCAAACACTGTACGGAAAGCATTTATTGCTGCTGTTTCAAAATCTGTCAAAATATTTAGTGGTCAAGCTTGAGGAATTTTCCCCAGTAACATGTTCAGCATCTTCACGTATATTTCTTCCTTTTTCCCTGGTAGAAGATCCAGTAGACAAGGAATAGCGACGCCCGAATCATATTGGACATGGATACTGTATAACTGATAATATATTTCTGGAACCACTTTAAATGTACCATCTGCTAGCCAAAAATCGTTATCTACAAGTTGATCTAGAAGATTCTTGAGAACAATTAGTATTATATTCTGGATCTTCTACCCCGGAATCATGAATAATCCATTTAGAGTACTTCTCTGGTATTTTAAAAGTTTTGTTATCTGGATTTGACGGAACGTTTCCGACTGTTTTAGCTTTGGATCTATTTAATCGCATCGTCATGGAGTATCAGACGGATTAAAAATGTGCCTGATACAGTCACTAAACTGTTAGCTATAATTGCACGAGCTGTTGCGCCTGAATTCGACATTTTTCTTTTCATTTGATTTGCAAGTTGATGAGCTTCAGATTCAAAAGTGCTGTTAACATGACAGTGTTCTGAAGACTCACGGACAATCTTGTTGTCTCTGGTATGGAGCAGCGATCGGCAATGTAAAGTTCTAAACTTTGCACAACGCCAATGAATAGTTCCGATAGCAGTTTCACGGTGACGAACAAACTCGAATCCTTTGTAAATTATAATTTGACCACCTTTGTTACTAACGCCGTACACAAAATCAGCCATGGGTAAATTAAAAATTAATTAAAAAAAATTTAATCACGAAATTTATTAACTCGCACGTTATACACTAGTTGTATTACGAGTCACTAAACTAGAACTGAAGAATGCAAGACAAACATTTACTTATATACCTTCACCCAAACAATTCTTAGAAATTCTTGAGTAGATCATGGTGATTAACAATTGTCGATTGGTTTTACCTTAAGAAATTATTCCTTGTAAATCTGAGGTAAGTACTAATTAGGGTAGCTAATCACTACATCATTTTGAGTTGCAAACTCAACCACCTCCCTAATCCCCTTGCCCAAATCTACACTAGTGATTTACAAACTTATAACCCCTTGCTGGTTATAAATTTTGTACAATTTTTGGTAAATTTTATTTTATTTGTAATTTCTTACTTGTGTATTTTTTCCTTTTAATTTTTTTCTTAGTGTATTTTTATATACGTGTAATTTTTTATTTGTGTAATTTTTTCTTTGTTTTTTCTTCCCTGCGTAATTTCGAAATTACTTGTGTAAATACACACGTAATTTCTTACTTGTGTATTTTTCCCTTTTAATTTTTTTCTTAGTGTATTTTTATCTATGTGTAATATTTCTTTGTGTAATTTCTTCTCTGTGTAATTTCGTCCTCGTGTAATTTTTGCAGCTCAATTTTATCCCGTGTAATTTATTCCTGTGTAATTTTGTCCTGACACGGTATCAATGAATAGTCCAACCACAGAAGCGAGAGCTTTCGTTGGCAGACTGCCAAGAAGAGTCAATTCATGTTGAAGGAGAAAAAGAAATAAGGCGATGTACGAATTAGTCACCAACACGCGAAATCACGTACTTTATACTTAAAATTTTCCAACTGTTATAGAAGCAAAATAGTTACCACTTTAAAAACTACAATGATCGTAAAAGAGAAGTTAATTTTCCGACGTGTAATAATAAACACTCACCCCATAATACGGATTGATTACCCTATTATCGGAATGGATTCTCCTTCTTTTGACATGCGCAGAAGTGTCGAAGGATCTGTGGCCGTACTATACCACGTTATAGTTATTAGTGTGTTAAGTGGGACTTTTTTTCACAGTTATTACTTATTTTCTATTGGATGGTTTTAGATTTCGTATATCTATACAAATTGACCAACATGCAGCAGGAAAAAAAAATGCAGACGTTTGCATAGTTGGATGTTAATGTTGTTACGGAAGAAGGATATAAAGAAATGAAAAACTGACGAAACACAACTTTCAGAAGATTGAATAAAATATGGAACTGATCCATATATTATAACATAACCAAAAATAAAGATCTTCATTAGGAGCTAAGGCCCATTTTATATGGTCAGAAGCATGGAAAGTGAAAGTAAATTAAATACTTTTCAAATAAAGAGTTAATGAAAATATTAAAAATATTTTTGCTTCGTATTACAAATGACGAATTTTATAGATAGATAAGTACGTCGTGCATTTGATCATTGCTTGATTTATATATATATTTATATAAATATAAATATATAAAAATATATATAGTAAAATTTTTTACTTTAAAACTTGGGAAAATTTTAATAATGTAAAATATATACACCTTTATATTTTTTATATCATAAAATGATACTCAAATTATGGAGAGGCTTATTGAAAAAATTTTGAAAAAATGCAAAACTTTCGTTTTCTTAAATAATTTTGAAGAATTTGACTCTTAAAAGTTTGCATCGTGTTGTTGTTATTGATTCCAGGTTTAATTTAATATTATCTTATCGCTAGAAAAAAAAAATAATATAGGAATGTAATATTTTTAATATTCTCAAAATAAATACATAACACTAATTATGAGAATGCCTAGCTAATCGAGATGTATTTTAAAACAATTTCATATAGTGCGATTATAATTTTGAACGATGTGAAAATGTTTTGTTTCCAGTAGTTAATGCTGAAAAGCTCCCAATAACCAACCAATTCTTCTTCTTCTAGCAGGCTATTTTCCTCATGAGGTGATTCTGTTCCATCATAAATACTTCATTTTTTTATAATGCGAGTGACTCGCTTGGCTGCTTCTAAGCAGCACCAAAAATCCCGAATAGTGTAGGAACGATGAGATCTTTTACATCAAAATAAGCTGATTATTCTAAAGAATTTAATACAGGCAGCTTTTATTAACTTCAGTTGTTAGGTTCACAGAAAAGTTCTGCTCGTTTCGTAATAATATTGATTAATAATTTTACTATAAAAATTGTTAAATAAATAGTGATATAATACATATCCAAATAAATTTACAAGAATAAAACCATATAAAGTAGAGATGGAATCAAATTATATTAATGTAAAATGAGAAAATTTAAGATGTTAATGTTAGTAAGATTACTAATTAAAATACACAATATTTTAATTCTCCACTAATGCTACCAAGATATGCTAATATTTCGGATCTCAATCCTATCGGAAGTTACTGGTAGTTTGGAATTACAGTTGATGCAATTAAGACGATGAGGCAGTACATTATGTCTTAAACTGCGTGTGTCATACCGTTGGGTTTGCTGTATTCTGGGAAGAACAACCAGAGTTTATGGAAGGAAATACCTTGCCATCTCCTTATGAGATCAGCTAACTGGTATGCGATATATATATATATATATATACAGGGTGTTCGGGATAAATTTGACAGTTTCGTAAGGAAAAAGAAAATCTTCTTTGTATCTATTAAATTTAATGAATTGACAAAAAAACATTACAGGCAGAGTTAATTACAATACTATCAACAAGATTTACTCAAAATAACCACCATTAGCATCGATCACAGCTTCAATTCTGCTTCGGAACCTCGAACAAGCTGATGCTACAGTCTCCCTGGGAAGGGCCGCAAAAACTGTTTTAATTTTATCCATTAACTGGGCTTTTGTATTACTGGAAGTGCGATTGGTGTCTTTTTCAACTGCGCCCCATACAAAATAATCCATGGGGTTAAGGTCTGGGGAGTTTGGAGGCCAAACATTTGGACTGGTGAAGTCGTAGAAATTTTCAGACAACCATTTTTGACTTTTCCCAGAGGTGTGGCAAGGGGCCGAATCCTGCTGCCATACATACGGCCTACCATTGGCTACCCTTGTTATCCAGGGCTTGACTACAGTTAGCAACTCCACGAACAAAGCCCGAATTCCAATGCCAGGGTTCTTCAACACCTGTTCCTGCAGATTTGCGAGGAATTCTGCTGTACGAACGCAATCAGATCGTCTGCTAGGGATCTTTCTTCTTGCTACATCCTCGTAGTCACCATTGCAAGTCTCTAGTTCATGCCTGATTGTTTTTACTGTATTCAGGGAGCATTGGGCAGCAGTCGTAATATCCTTATTTTGATGGCGGGCACGAATCATCATGATACAAGTTATTCTCTTCCATGATTCAGGTGGGTTCCAGCTATCCATCCTTTCTGACATCTTGTATATGAATGAAGAAGGGTCCAAACTTTTAAATGAAGAGAAGTGTGTGTTAATACATGTAACTTACGGAAAAATATAATTAATTATAAATATGTCAAATTTATCCCGAACACCCTGTATATATATATATATATATATATATATATATATATATATATATATATATATATATATATATATATATATATATATATATATATATATATATATATATTGTATATATATATAAGTATGCAAACAATTAAGTTTGCGCCTGAAACAAAGTTCAAATCTAAAGATGGTACAACACCAGGGCAACTCATTGTAAAGGTGGGTAAAGCTCTGATCACTATTTTTAGTATATTTTCTCATAATGTAAAGCACATCTCACTAAACGATGTATACTGCGATACATTATGGGTGGGGTCACATACCCAGACCGGTTTCAACCTTTTTTGAGTTCTCCTAACTGAGTAGCTAGACCCTAAATATATACCAAGGTTAGTCCTTATAAGGACTGGGCTTAAAGGGGCGAAGCAAGACTGCTTTTCATCTTCCCCGTTATCTGTAGAGGACCGTGAGGGATAAGGTGTTATTGAGCTATTAAAGCTCTGGTCATGGCAGGAGGGTAACAGCAATAGCCGAGCTTCAGTTAGAACTTCATTGGCTACAGCATCGCAATCCGTTACCGTCCAAGGGTATTGGATTGAATGAATCAATCACCGACTATGTAAGTAAAGGTGAAATCTCAAAAATACGGACGATCTCTAGGCCACTCCATAGTGGGCGAAAGACCGTCCTAATCTCAGCGTTGGTTCCCCTCAGTGATGGGCTCCCCGACCACTGAGTAGAACCGCTCAAATTCCGAGGAAAATTATTCACCGACAAAGCCCCTCAGCGGGCCGTGCCGGAGAACACTTTCCCCGTTGACTCAAAGTGCTCCCTTAGGGCAAAAACCTTAAGAGAGCGAACTCAAAAACTCATCGCCCAAGGGGGTAACAGCAACAGCCGAACCTCAGTTAAACTTCATTGGTACAGCATTGCATTGTTGCCATCCGTTACCCGCAAGGGCCTTAATGAATCAATCACCGTATGTGTAAGTAAAGGTGATATCTCAAAAATATCGGACGATCTCTAGGCCACTCATTCGTGGGCGAAAGACCGTCCGAATCTCAGCGTTGGTTCTACTCAGTGAAACTCGAGTACCGAGCAGAACCGCTCATATTCCGAGGAAAATAATTCACCGGCAAGTACCCCTCAGCGGGCCGTGCCGGAGAACACTTTCCCCGGAGACTCAAAGTGCTCCCTTAGGGCAAAACCTAAGAGAGCGAACTCATTAACCCAGGATAACAGCAACAGCCGAACCTCAGTTAAACTTCATTGGTTCAGCATTGCCATCCGTTACCCTATATGGGCATCTCATATAAAATCAATCACCGTATGTGTAAGTATAAAATCAATCACCGTATGTGTAAGTAAAGGTGATATCTCAAAAATATCGGACGATCTCTAGGCCACTCATTCGTGGGCGAAAGACGTCCAAATCTCAGCGTTGGTTCTACTCAGTGAAACTCGAGTACCGACCAGAACCGCTCATTCCGAAGAAAATAATTCACCGGCAAGTACCCCTCAGCGGGCCGTGCCGGAGAACACTTTCCCCGGTAACTCAATTGCTCCCTTAGGGCAAAACCTAAGAGAGCGAACTCATTTACCCAGGATAACAGCAACAGCCGAACCTCAGTTAAACTTCATTGGTTCAGCATTGCCATCCGTTACCCTATATATGGGCATCTCATATAAAATCAATCATCGCATCTCACGGTCGTTTGATCCTCCCCTTCCATACCAAGGTTTTAGTAATACAGAGCCTTCTCAACTTTACCTATAGAAGTTGCAACAAGGTGTTTTTATTTTTAATGAGAATGTCTGGAGGAGATATAGATATAATAAATTTTTGAACTTAGGAATATTGTATATTAGGATAACCAAGTAATTTTATAAACTTGGTTATTTTTACTCCTAATTCCAAGTATGCAAACAATTAAGTTTGCGCCTGAAACAAAGTTCAAGTCTAAAGATGGTACAACATCAGGGCAACTTATGGTAAAGGTGGGTAAAGCTATTTTATTATGAGAAAATACTAAGAATAGTGATAAGAGCTTTACCCACCTTTACAATGAGTTGCAACTTATGGTAAAGCTATTTTATTATGAGAAAATACTAAGAATAGTGATAAGAGCTTTACCCACCTTTACAATGAGTTGCCCTGGTGTTGTACCATCTTTAGACTTCAACTGTTTCAGGCGCAAACTTAATTGTTTGCATACTTGGGATTAAGAGTAAAAATAACCAACCTTATAAAATTACTTGGTTATCCTAATATACAATATTCCCAAGTTAAAAAAATATTACATATATATATAATGGCTTGAAGAGTCTTCTTCCGAAAAAAGACTGAAAACTCTAGGCTACAATCTGATTGACGAAGAATTAGATCTAAAAAGGCTAATTGCTTATTTACTTCTTCTAAGGTGAATCGGATCCTGGGATGAAGTGCATTTAATTTAGAAAGAAACTGCTGTAACTCAGAGGAAGAGCCATTTCAAATTGCAAAAAAATTATCATCCATATATCTGAACCAGTGAGTAGGTCTAAGAGAAATGTTATCAAAAATAAGTTGTTCAAAGTGTTCCGTAAAGTTGGCAATAGTAGGAGAAATAGGATTATTAATGGCTGTTCCTTCGATTTGTTGATATAATTTATTTTTAAAGGATAAATAACCCGAATGCATTATAAAATCAAGAGTTCAGCAATATCTGAAGGAAATTCTTGTTTAGGTAATTGAAAGGTGTCAGATAGAAGAAAATGAGTAAACAAGACATCTAAACTAATCATAATAAATAAAGGATCCAAATGAAAATCCAAAATTTTGTTTTTAAAACACAAAGTATTTTTTTATATATAAGCAGCAGTTCTTATAGTTGGAGTAGCAAGTAAAACAAATAAGATAAACTGGGAAAATGTTGACAGCATGTCTTTTTGATAAAACCAAAAGTTCATCCTGTGTTAGTGAGCGGCTGGATATATTGATAACGAGTCTATTCGTGTCACAGACAATAGGAGTAAGGATTCTACAATGGCTTTGAAGTGAATCAAACTTGTGCTTCAAATTATCACGAGAAGCATGACATTTTTTTTTAGCTTCGTAGAGTTGATAATTTAAAAGTGACCTGCCTTTTAGTAAATCCGATGAGCTGTAGGCGACCTACAAACTTCACTGGAACAAGACAAGAGTCCTTCATCATTTTTTAAAGCATAAACAGTAGCACAGTTTTGAAGCAATGATTTTCTGTTGTGGTCGTGGTCTTTTGTTTGTTCCCTTTACCCTTCGTTCCTGAAATTGTAGTTAATGCATTTCATTTATTGCAAGATGGAAAGTTGTATTTTCTTCTAATACTAGAGACTAGGATGACAGAAAGAAGGAAAAGGAAATATTTTCATATATGAAAGGACTGTTAAGAAAATTGTCAAGCTAACAGTTTATTTGGGGTGGGTGCAGAATGTCTTATTGGTAATTTTAGAAACAGGAGATATTTCCACTGAAGTAAGAAGAATGTTTTTCTTTAAGTTTAAGAAAGGAGAATTTATTGAGATGAATCTTAGCTTTCAGTTAGTGTGTGTGTGTGTGAGAGAGAGAGAAAACCCCCACATAAACATCTTTCTTAGATGACTACGACGATTTCGTTCCTGATAGACAAACTTAGGACTACAATCACCCCTTCTCAGACAAGCGAGTGGGTTATTTTTCCGCTGATTAACACACGGAAATCTCACTTTTTGAGAAACCACTCAGCTGTGCAGTTTCCAAATCGTGGTTTCAGCCAGATGGTCACCCACAGTAAGCCCTTCATCGAACTCCGAAAGATCCTTTATTTTTTCCCATTGTGATCAACACTGTTGAC
Source organism: Typopeltis vanoorti (assembly GCF_054136105.1). NCBI lineage: Eukaryota > Metazoa > Arthropoda > Arachnida > Uropygi > Thelyphonidae > Typopeltis > Typopeltis vanoorti. The sequence continues at coordinate 99,890,116 of NC_143566.1, forward strand.
GATTAGTGACGAGCAGCATTCTTAGATAGTTGCTTAGAACCCATGAATGATCAGATCGAAACTCTTTCCATACTTGTCTCTTGCAACATTTCTTTGATAATATAGGATGTTGTTTTCATGTAGGACTCACCCCCAATTTTCCTTAGCCGTCTCTTAGAACTGGTTGAGTCCTCCAATGAGGGCTTTTAAGTATGTAATTTTTGACTGTAGATCCGTGCGTGTGTTCATGGGCCGGTTTTCCCTGTTATGGTTAGGCTATGGTTTCTGTGGCGGCTGCCTTTTCTTCTATAGCCGTATGCCTCGTTTATAGTTGGAAAATCCGTGTTTCCCGACTCTTGTTCTGTAGTAACTGTAGGCTTCTCTACTGAGGAGACTGTGACTGGTATAATAGCACCCTCCCTTTCTGCATGCGTTCTTGATGGGCAGGTGTTAACTTTGTGGTCTTTGGACCCGCATTTGAGGCAAGCCATGAGACATTTGTCCAGTGAATGACTTGTCTTTAGGCAGTTTTTGCATGTCAGTTTTGGGCAGTTCGCTCCTAGATGGTCGAAGGATCCACATCGGAAGCATTGCTTCTTAACGCCAGGGTAGTTTACCATTACCCTATCGGATCCGATGCTGACGAAGTTTGGAACCGCTGTTTTCATCTCGAGCGAGATGTTAACTTCCCCTGACTTCCATTGGGGAGTTGTCTGCATCGTTTAAGATTTGTATGTTTCGAACAACACCCCATTTCCCAAACACTTTGCGGATTATTTTTTCATCATATTGTATATATTCCAAGGGGAATCTGGGGATTTTGAACAGTTTGATAATGCTCCCCACCATGAACGGAAAAATTTCCTTTCCGTTACATTGAAAGCCTTTGAGCAACTTGTCCCTAGTCTCGGCGCTCCTAACTACAACTTGGTAACTGCCATTACCGAAAGGAGTGAATCCAAATACCTGGTGTGCACCGACGCAGTCAAGCAGGGCTTTAGCCAAAAGTCGGGGTCTCAAATCATCAGCGTCAGTCTCGATGCCGAGAGTCCGCGTGCGCGGCAAAACATTGGCCATAGCTGGCGAGGGGAGCCTAGCTATTCCCACCCCCAAGTGTTTATTATTGCCCCGGTCCGGGGTTTAGGAAGATCTGTAAATCTCCGTTAAATATATCATGTCATGAGGCCCGATGGGACTCGTACCGATATCATCAACGGTTATGAACAGATGCTAAGTTTGTTTGTTTCACGAAAAACGCGAACTCGCTCCACACTACAGAAATGATCCTGTGAAGTATGATAAAGTATTAACCATAGTATAGTATTTAAGTATAGTATAACTTCTGGTTATACTATATAAATTTATATATTTTTCATTTATAAATAATAAAATGGTGTATTAATATCTTTTTAAAATACTCTGAAATGCTTAAAAATAATCAACGCTTTTTAATTTATAATAAAATAAATTATATTCAACAAGAACTTATATTTTCTTAATCTTAAACCAAAATGACAGCAAATAAGTTACGCGTGATTCTGCAAATAATCTGCTCACACCTTCAACACTTGATCTCACTTCCTTATGATTCTCATAATTCCGAATGTGAATACAGTTATTAAAGCTTACTCTAAATTGTTCCTTTTTTAATACGGTAAATAAGCAAAGTTTAGTCTTGTTGAACTTTGGTGAGTTCAACAAGATCTATTAAATATTACGAAGCACAAATTACTTGCAACTTTTAGTTTACATATACACGCCACCTAACTTCAATAAATATAAATACCTTTTTAGGAGCCGCTTTATACAAATAGTCCAGTCGTAATGATAATTCACAGAACTTTGTTTGCTTTTTTCGGAATAAGATTAAAATAATAATACAATTTTTTGTCTATTATAATTTACTTGATCATAAATAAAAAAAAGTTGATATTTTTAAAGAAATTCAGATTATTTTAAAAATACATTTATATACCATTTAATTATTTATAAATAAAAAGTATATAAATTTAGCAATGATATTTCATTTATATTGAAATATCATTTATTGAAATATCGTTGCTAAAGTTTATTGCAAAATGAATAATTCGGAGTTTTAATTCAGATTTTTGATATAAGCGGAAAGCGAAGGTAATCAAGTAGTTGATGATTGTGTTGTTAATTAGTGATTGCGGTCTCGCGATATTGCAAAATGAATAATTCGGAGTTTTAATTCAGATTTTTGATATAAGCGGAAAGCGAAGGTAATCAAGTAGTTGATGATTGTGTTGTTAATTAGTGATTGCGGTCTCGCGATAGTCCTTTAGTGGACTATCGCGTATAAACACAAAATATATTTCAAACATGACCAGTTTAAGTCCCGATGACTTTATCCAATCGTTGGATAAGAAGATCCCATGGAAATCAGATCTGGTCAAAAGATCCCATGGAAATCAGAGACCAAATATCTTGGGGTACTACGGATAAGAAACTCCTTTTCAACAAGCACATCAAGATTGATGACTAAATTAATATATAAATAAAATAAAATATAATAAAATAAATAAATATTATATAAATAAACTAAATTATTGAATAAATGGTAAAGTTAATTAGATAAATGATAAAATAAATAAATAACAGCATAAATATAAAAAGAATGATGAACAAAGATGATTTATTATATTCCCCACATACCCTCTCACATAAAAGTAATTAATTAATTAAAATAAAAAAGTGAACACGCTGTGAATTCATGAGAGGGCGCTGGTGCGTAATGACGGTTGCCAAGTGTTTATATATGTGATCAGTGATTTAAATAGTTGTTATGAATAATTCGGAGTGTTGATTCATATTTTTGATATAAGCGGAAAGCGAAGGTAATCAAGTAGCTGATGATTGTGTTGTTAATTAGTGATTGCGGTCTCGCGATAGTCCTTTAGGTGTGTTATATTTTGTGTTTATACGCTATACGGAAATCCTTCAGATCCAGCTCAGGTAAGTATATAAGCATATATTTGAATATTTCAAACACGACCAGTTTAAGTCCCGATGACTTTATCCAATCGTTGGATAAGAATCTAGCGCTCGACTTCCTCAAAAAACTGTTGAAGAAATTTGAGGTAGAGTGGCCAGGGTTTCTAAACCTATATTCAGCGACAGACGACTCCACAGAAGGGGACAACTCAACATCAGGGGAAGAAGGGAAGATGAACCTGATAATCTCTGCTCCCACTCCAAAACATGATACAGAAACCCATGCACGGAAAAAACGTAAAACAGCGGAGACTCAGATAAACGAGGGGATGGAAGAAGATGCCCCCAACACTGACCTCCCCACACCCAACAACGAAAAAGTTCCCCCAATTGTTCTACGGGAAAAAGAACGTTGTACGACCCTTAGGCCTATTATGCAAAACCACCAAATTGCCTATTCTTGGGCAAAAAACGTAGACGACGGAGTTAAAATCCAGCCTACCACAGTAAGCGACTACAGACTCCTCACAAAAACCATGGACGAGTCAAATATTAAATATCATACTTACTCACTGAAGTCGGAGAAAAACCTAAAAGTTCTACTCAGGGGAGTAACAGAAAACATCTGCACAGATGAAATTACTGAAGACCTCTGCCTCCACGATCTCCCACCTGTCAAAGTTAGCAGAATGCTACGGGCTGACAAGAGTCCAATGCCCCTAGTACTCGTTGAGATACCAAACACACATAAGAACATATACAACTTAACAACGATCTGTGGTCTGAAAATCACAACAGAACCACTAAGAAAAAGAGCCTCGTCAGGCCAGTGCTACAGATGTCAGAAGTACGGACACGCACAGAAACTCTGCAGAGCAGACTACAAATGCCTCAAATGTGGACAAAACCACCCCACACAACCTGCTCAAAACCCAGTAGCTCACCAGCCAAATGCGCGAACTGCGGGGGCCCCCACCCGGCAAACTACAGAGGTTGCAGTCACTACCCTAAGAATAAAACAGACAACAAAAGGAAACAGATCTCTGAACCCTGCCCACAGGCACCTGAGTTGACTGTTCCCCAGTTTCCTGACACTCAACAAAAGACAACAAAATACCAGCTCTCTCAAGTGGAAAATACCAACAGTCTGGAAAGCCACCGTCGAAGCAGGACATATGCCGAAGTTGCCGCTCATCCAAATATATCCAGCAGGACCAAATTCTTCCAAACATGACAACAGTCATCACAGCCTCATTGGCAAACATGCTTCAAGACTTCAGTAAGTCAAACCCTTCACCAAACTCCACAAAAAGATTTCTAAAAGAAACCCAAACCATATTATCAATGATTGTTAATGAATAAAACTAGAATAATGCCAGACTCACTACAAATCGCCGCATGGAACGCCAATGGCCTAAAAAACAAGACTCTGGAACTTCAAGAATTCTCTCACAGATACAACCTTGACGTCATCCTAATTAATGAAACTCATCTAAGACCTGCAGACAATCCAAAACTGAGAGGTTACTCTATACAGAAAAGACCGACTGGACTACAGAAGTGGTGGTACAGCCATATTTATCAGGAACTGCATCAGGCACAATAGAATACTCACCCCCCAACCTCCAACCTAGAACTCACCGGTGTCGAAGTCCACACAAATTCAACAGGAAGACTTAAAATCTACGCCGCCTACAACTCCCCCGCTAAGACCCTGCTATTTTCTGACTTGGATGCTGTACTAGGCACAAATAAATCCATCATCGTCGCTGGGGACTTAAACTCAAAACATCCCTCCTGGAACAGCAGAACCACAAATAAAAATGGCCACCATATCCTCTTCAGCTACACAGGATTAAACAACGCTGTCGTAACAGGGCCCAGTGAACCAACCCACCACAGCCCAACTGGCACAGCCCACATCCTAGACATCGCCATTCTACACAACATCAAATATCAGCACAGCATTCAAGCACTGAACGAATTATCATCAGACCACAACCCAATCCTACTTCACTTAGGGAACAAAGATCAGTCACCTCCCTCCCCCCAAACCTCCATCATTTGGGAGAAACTCAAGAAAGTGCTACCAGAACACATTGGTCCGGTACCCCATGTAAAAGCCAAGGAAAAAATAGACACGGCAATAAAGAACCTCACCAATCAAATCAATAAAGCCATAACAGCAGCCACAGTATCCACGATTACCCACAAACAAAATCGTCTGCCGGAAGAAATCATGGACTTAATAAGGGAAAAAAAACAGACAAAGAAAAAGATATCACAACACTCGGGCTCCCCAGGACAAAACAGCCCTCAACAGATTAAACAAATCTCTCTGAGAAGTTCTTCAGAACCACAGGAACCAACAATGGGACAACAAGCTCGCCTCCATCTCCACAGCAAATCATTCTATATGGAAATTCCTAAACAACCTCAGGATCAAACGCAAATTCCTCCTCCCTCTGCAAGCAGAACAGCACCTTGCATACACAGATGCTGACAAAGCCGAAGCCATAACAAGAAACCTAGAGAAACAATGCAGTCCTGCATATGATAACCTAAACATCAGCCACGTATACAAGATCCATCGTAACGTCAGGTTCACAGTAAATCGTCCCGATGTCAATCCAAGTCCTATAATGCCTACCTCACCTACCGAAATAATCCGCATCATCAACCATCTCGAGATCAAAAAAGCCCCAGGTCCGGATGGCATCACTAACCAAGTCATCAAGGCACTACCACGAAAAGCCATAGCACATCTGGCAAACATCATAAACTCCCTCCTCAAATGGCAGCACTTCCCCCAGTCATGGAAAATAGCTGACATCATCCCAATTCACAAACCAGGCAAAGACCCACACCTACCTGAAAATTACCGTCCCATCAGCCTGCTATCCAATTTAGGGAAAATAGCTGAGAAAATCATCCTCATCAGACTCCAAGATCATGTCGACCAATTAAATATCATTCCAGAAGAACATTTCGGCTTCCCTCAAAATCACAGCACCACCCATCAAATGCATAGACTGGTAGAATACATTACCACAGGATTCAATTGGAATCAACACACTGGAGCTGTCTTCCTAGACATCTCAAAGGCCTTCGATAAGATCTGGCTCCAAGGCCTCCTCTACAAACTTATCATCGCTAACCTTCCACTAAACATGATACACCTGATCAAATCATACCTCTCCAACAGGAGGATGCAAGTCAAAATCAATGAAACAGTCTCAACCCAACGGAAAATCCTCGCTGGAGTTCCTCAAGGATCACTGTTACCCCCGATCCTGTTCAACATCTATATGGCAGACATCCCTCAAAATCCTCTCACATCCATCATCACCCTTTATGCAGACGACACGGCTATTCTAGCCAGATCTCGTCAACCACTTCTCGTCACCAAAAAACTACAAGACACCATCCTGAATCTAGAAAAATGGTTTAAAGACTGGCGACTATAATTAAACCCCCAGAAAAGTACAACGATACTCTTTACAAGAAGACGAGCATCCCCCAAAGGAGACATCACCCTGTTCAACTCTAAAATTCCCTGGAAAACTGAAGCAAAATACCTAGGAATACTTCTCGATAAGCGATTATGCTTCAACAGCCACATCAAGAGCACATGCACCAAAGCTTCAAAAGTTATCGCCCAGCTATACCCCTTGATCAACAGACACAGCAAACTAAGCTCAACAAATAAAATACTACTGTACAAGACAGTGATCCGTCCCACAGTCATATACATCTCCCCAGCCTGGAGCCATACCTCCAAGACAAACATCTTCAAGCTACAAAGACTACAGAACAAATGCCTGCGGAGGATTCTGGACGCCCCGTGGTTCATCAGGAACGTCCAGATCCAACAGGACATAAATATCCCCACATCTCTCCACTACTACGCTCCCTAGCAGAAAAATTCTTTATGAATACATCTATCCATCCAAACCAACTGATACAACAAGCCGGAAACTATGACGGTAATGACTACTGGAAACATAAAAGACTGAAAGCCATCCTAACACCCAACGACGAATAACCAATTCTGCCCACTCAGGGCGAGCTAAAATAGCTCACAAATCTCTCCCATCACTGCTCCCGAAACAGACAACAGGGAATATGAAAAGCGTCAAGCTTCACCCTCTGCGCCATATATGTCCTGCGTCCTGCATTCAATTTTAATGAGCCTAAAAATGTCCTTTTTAGGACTTCCAGGGTAACAAATGGCAATGCTGTCCAATGAAGTTTAAACTGAGGCTCGGCTATTGCCGTTACCCAGCCATGACTAGAGCTTTTTAGCTCAATAACACTCCATCCACACAGATTATCTTCATTCAGATGACGGGATAAAGAGTCAAGGACTCAGTCCATCGCCCAGTTCTTTTAAGAACTTTAAGAACTCATTCAATTTTCTGGATTCACTTTATCGCACAGGCGGTGATTAATACCCTTGAAGGATAATGGATGGCAATGCTGTTGCCAGTGAAGTTCTAACTGAGGCTCGGTTATTGCTTTCCCCCCTGCCATGATCAGAGCTTTAATAAAATTCAATTTTCTGGGAAATTTTATAAAGAAATAATTATCTTCATTATTACATTTGGGTCCATGTGGAAATTTGCAAAATCTCTTCGTACGAAAAGACAACCACTTCCCCCTATGAAGACCAAATTTGGAATTGCACACTCAGATGAAGAAAAAGTAGAAGCCCTAATTGACAATCCGAAAAACCAATCAATGCAGCCCATCTTATGAAAACTTAAATATTAATATCATTTACATACAAAGTTCACCGTAAAGTTAGAAAAGCATTAAGGATGATTGAAATCATCACCCCCACATTTCTAACAGAAAGAGTCAACATTATATCCCATCTGAAGAACAATAAGGCTCCCGGCCCCGACGGCATTACCAATAGAATAATAAAGCTACTCCCAAGGAAAGCCATAATTCATCTAGTTAATATCACCAATTCCATTTTAAGATTCCAGTACTTTCCCACAGATTGGAAAATCGCTGACATTATACCTCCGAAAAAGCCTGGTAATAACCCACAACTTCCCCAAAGCTACAGGCCCATCAGTCTTCTTTCCTGTCTTGGCAAAGTAATAGAAAAGGTCATCCTATCAAGACTACAATGAGCAGTGGACAAACAGAAAATAATCCAATTGAGCAATTTGGGTTTCGCAAAGCTCACAACACAGTGCAACAAATTCACCGACTAACAGAACATATCACCCATGGTTTTTTAGCAGGCACCTTCACACTGCTGCTGTATTTTTAGATGTTGCCAAGGCCTTTCTTCAAACTAATTAAAAACAACATCCCAATTAAACTAGTGAAATTTATATATTCATACATTAGTGAAAGATATATGCAAGTAAACCGCAACGGAATTGTGTCATTAAGGCGCAAAATCCTGGCTGGTGTACCTCAGGGTTCTCTCCTGGCCCCAATACGTTTCACAACTTACGTATCAGTGATTGCTAGGCGAGGGTTTTATGAGAAAGGGAGATTTATTTGCTCATAAATTTCCCTTTCTGAAATAACTCTCAGCACAGACAAAGGGGAATATGAGACGCACTTATGCTTCACCACAGGTTACCCTCCTGCCATGATCAGAGCTTTATATAGCTCAATAACACCCTATCCTTCACTGTCCTCTTCAGATAACGGGGAATATGAAAAGCATTCTTGATTCGCCCATCTAGCCAGTCCTTTAAAGGACTTTCTGTTCCATTTTGTAGTTTATTTCACTGAGGAATTGCGAAGTTACACGTTAAGTTACAAGTTAGGATTATTAAAAGAAAATAATTCTTTGTTAATTATAATTTAGCTTGTTTAGAAGTACACACGGAAGACAGATGACTAAAACAAATCTAAGAAGATTGCACTCATAGATAAAAGTGTCGTATGTCATATGGAGAGTTCTTATACACCATACAGACTTTGCTCAACTAAATTACCGAAATCGTTGAAATGGCAAAGTTTCATTAATTTCAATTGATGTTTTTTCTTATACACCATAAAAAAGGGAAAAAAATCTATTGTACTCTGATATAATGAAATTCTGAGTTTTACTTCCGGCACACCAGTTACTATAGAAACAAGAAAGCATCATATACAAATAGTCGAAGAAGTAAACGGAGTAGACTCAAATCAAATTCTATCAAAAAACAGAAGTGACTTTCGATCTATATGTATGCATCAAATTTAATATTTGTTGCTAGGCCTGAAAAAATGAACAAAAGCAGGTTGGATAAAACGATGTTGTTTAGTAGGAAGAAATTTTCTTTGAGGATAAAGATTGGCGTATTTGGAAGTCCATTTTTCCTTAAGAAAAGCACATGTGTTGAAAATGGCTTCCGGTTTGAAAAACTCTACTACTTCCGGGAATCTATTTCCTTCCGGTTAGGAAGTAGTTTTAAACAATGCATTACCAATTCGCCATTACACTATAATTTCGTTTATAAGAATGAATAATGGTTCATTTTGAAAGAATATCGACTGTCATTGACTTCATAAAATGTAGTTAATAACTTCGATATTCTCCAAGAAATTATTTTCAAAATTAGGTCACATTTCCATACACTTTCTGAGTGTTCTTATTTTCTCCAGAAGCAAAGAAAGAAAAAAAAAAGAGAAAAAAAATATCAGTGTTTTTATCTCTCAAGACTTCTAACTACAACCTCGTACATTTAATAGCGGCCAAATGGTTGAAATATCACGGAAGATAATCAATGGCAAAAGAGAGAAAAGCGAATGCTTTTCTGTTGTTTGTAATCGGTTTTAGTACCTTGTAGGTCATAAACGTTTTGTCATTAAGAGCTATTACTGTTCCCATCAGTCATCTTTTTCCCCTTGTGGCTTCTGCTAATGATCATGGCGAAGGAAACTCCTCTGATAGGCGTTTTATAGACTCGCTATTCTATTGAATTTATCTACTTGAAAAAAAAAAAAAAAAAGAAAATACTTCCTTCAATGAGGAGAAATTAGGTTTCTTTTGACCTACATCTAAATTTCCACAGCCTTGAAGAATTCGATTTTTTTTCTCTTCCAGATAGTTCTCTAATGTATTAAAAATGAATTTATATGCAGATGTTTTCGATTTTTTAATTGTTTCCATCCACGAAACGTTTCAGTAAACTTATTGTAAAGTTCCGTAGATGGGCGAAGGATTTTTTGTTTTAAATTTGTTATTAATTTTTTAAAAAAAAATTATTTATTTTTCACATGTCAGGAAATTTGCTCTTAGAGACCAGACTAAACTTTTTCATGCCACTTCACGTCTTCAATAAGCGGGGGCCTAATCTGCTATGAAATTCATTTCCCATCTGAAGACAATCCTAAACGTCCGTGTCCAGGGCAGGATTCGAACCCACAGGCTGTTGAAGAACGGATACACTATTTCGGCCAACCTGGCCAGCAATTTTGTGTTTGCTATTTTGTAACATGACTTCAATTCCTTGACTGACTTTCCCTTTTCGTTCGTTTCCGACCTTAGGTGACTTTGTAGGCATTGCCTACAAAGTATTCCTGACGAGATTTTTACAGGGTAGTTCACCATTGCTTTCCCCAACCCCCCAATTTTAATCAAACTCGGGACCGGCATATGGCTGGGACGTATTCATGACTGAAGTCCATGTGCGTTCAAGGGTCCGGTTTGCCTGTTTGCGGGAGGAAAAACGTCAGATAAACTGGGGAGAAAAACCCTGCTGTCCACGCCCAAGACCTGCTAACTTGGTTATGTCTGAGAAAGATCCTTAATCTCCTCACGTCGGCGACGGCAATCGAATCCAAAACACTCCTTTCCTAGGCATATGGTTGCGAAGTGCAAAGCCGCTAGGCTAACTGCACGGACTTCAATTCATTAGCAAATGAATATTCTGATTATTAAGATAATAATTTCCTTAATCTGAAAATTAAGTACTCAAAACTATATCGAATTCTAAATTTGAATTCTGTATAACTGACTTTGTAATTTATAACACTAGACTGGAAGATAACAGACGTCTTTTAGCTTCGGTTCTACTCGACAAATTATTCATTCTGTTTAGCAGGACGAAAAAACCCGAGTTCTAGAGAGAACAAATCCTACCACAACCATATATACGACCAGATAAAACTTAGCTTCAAAAGAAAAAAAAAAGATTCTTTGCTCTGTAAATGAGCTTCGAGCCAAGCCATTTAAAGGACATCATCGATACTGACTGGGCTGCTACGGAGTCTCTTGGAGTAAAATACTCCCCCCCCCCCTTCCCTGGGCACACAGATTCTGACTGCACTCAACTCAGAAAACATGGAACTCAAACATCCTACTACGTCATACAATATCATCACTTAGTATGAGGAACACAAGATGGCGATAGCTTTATTTTCTACTCTCGTCACCCTTGAGTATACAGAGTATTGGTAGAGGTGTACAAAACTTCTACAAATAAAAACAACAACTAAGGGTGAAGGTTTTGTACCAATCTCTAAATATTAGGGATACCTTTGGATAAGAAAAATAAGTTAGTGGATTTTTTATTTAGGTATAACTTCTACATATAAAACACCATAAAAACAGAACAATGGGTATTAAATATCTTGGCTTTAATCGAAATGAAAGCTTCAAACTGTCTTTGTGTCTAATAACTTGAATAACAGTAAAGATGTTCTTGTGAACTATACCATAGGTGACCAACAGCAGGTCCGCGGGCCGCATGCTGCCCGTTACATGATTTTATGCGGCCCGCGGCAGGATAAAAACTGTATTAAATTATATGTATTATCAAGTTAGCTATTAGTTACGACGTCAGATTTTCTGATTGATATACTAGTTGTATTCATTATTTCTGATGATGGAAACAATTTGTATTCTCAACACGGAATCAAAATTGGTTTAAGAAGATTACTCAATTTATAAAATCTACTGCTTCCCTGTGTACCAAGCTGTAGTAGTGGGAGTGGTAGATTTCTATGCGCTCCAGAGTAACGCATCATTGAAAGTCACTTGCGTGCTCTGGTTACAGTGATCAGTTTCAGAGACTCAGCTTCACAGTTGTTATTGTTGCAGTTTGTGTCCCCTGGTCAGTTACTTCAGCCTTTGTGTACTAATGAGTAAGAAACGTAAGACCTGTGAAGAAAACAGGTCATGTCAGGAGAAATGGGAAAATAAATTTCTGTTTACAAACAATAACTTTAGAAACAATAAACAAAAACAATATTTAACAACCCAATGAAATGCAACATTTCAGAGCAGCATGACACTATTCAATTGGAGTTGTGTGACCTTCAAAGTGACCCCTTTTTCCAGTCAAGGGTGGAGACAGGCATTGACTTTTGGAAACTGGTACCAAGGGAAAAATATCCTGCCATTGAGTGATTTCAGTTTAAGAATTGCATCTATGTTTGGAAGTACATACAAAGGGGCGAATGCTGGTCTTGAAATTCACGCTTGCTTCTGTTATCATTCAGGGAGTGAGAGGTGAAGTCTGATTAGCGGAATAATGAATTACTGACCACTTAAAACTATATATTTAGAAATTTATATACATTTAATCATGCAAATACAACATTTATTTTAAGAATGATATTCTATCTTTTTCAATTTAGCTACTTGAATACAAAGTCCACCCTACGCTTCTTCTTTATGAACTGATCAATAACATTGTCATAAAAAGTTGGTTGAAACTTAATTTTCTCAAGCAACACGCACACTTGTGTGCGTGTTGCTTGAGAAAATTAAGGCTGATTGAAGCTTCCTGCTAGAGCTAAGTTGACTGCGTATGGCCTGTGTTTAAGCAACAGAGTGAGACGACGGGAAATGGCTATGCGCGCGCATGAAATCACAGTGCCGCAGCGAGGACCCGGACGCTTCTACAACCGAGCAAGCCAAGGTAGCTTTGACTAGACGAGCAAGCATCGGCCTTCGATACACAACGCAAAGCTCAATTATTACCGCGCAAGCTTAAGACGTCTTCTGTCTACAAAAATAAAAGCCTAAATGGAATGCTTATAAATGAATGCATTTATTAACAAATAAATATTACTTCTTTCTCAATTAATGAGCTTGCGCAGCAAGCATGGAAAATTCGTCCCTGCACATACATACGTGAATATATTTTCTCAACTATGAGGGTGGTTAAGTCGTCACAAAGAAGCCGACTGACTGATGACCACCTTCAGGATTTGTTACGAATATCGTCATCATCTTTGAAAATCAACTTTGATGAACTTGTTGCCGCTCGTGAACACCCACAGTGTTCTCATTAAGTTGTGTTACATGTAAAAAAATCAAAAATATGTAATTAAATTTAACAACTTATATTTAAATCAATCAAGTATTTTATATTGTTCTCCGAGTAGCAAAATGATTTAACAAATATAGTAATTCAATACATATAACTATTGCTTTGAAAAAAATGCAGACTTTATTTATATTTAAGTTCTGTCTAAAAGTGCGAGGCCCGTGACGCTACTACTCATCATATATTGACCCTTGTATAGAATGAAGTTGGTCACGCCTGAACTATACGATTGAAGTCAAATACTGCTGATAGACTGTGCTGTTGCCATGGAGATCCAGAATATCTTTTATGCCTTTGCATTTCCTCAGAGCGAAGATGGTAATCTAATTCCATAAAACTCTAATTGTTAACGCCCCCTACCGGTATTCTTCGTTTTGGGTTAAATAACCTGACATTTATTCCATACGTAAGAGCGAAAGGTATTGAAGCTTGAGGAACATTCGTGTAGGAAGGGATAAAATAGGGGTTGGGGTATGCTGATATTGCACGCGATGTTCCTTTGTCGATTATTAAGACAGTCTACAATTAACATGTCAGCGCGTCAGCCATCATGTTAACAAAGTCAATGAAAAGATGTTAAGCAGCTCGAATGGAAATCAATTGGTACTTTAAAGGCGACATCTGGTGGTGATGACTAAAGGTTTGTAATTCGAAGTTCTCAACCAATTCTTATAATCTGTTTCGAATGCACTTTGAGAAGTGCCAATTTTCGTTCGTTGTTTGGCGACATCAAATCATCGCTTGCAAATCAAACACCCGATGTTTGTTGAGATGCATTTTTATTGCATTTTCTGAACGACAAGACATTTTATTAAAATTCCGAATTCCTGTTTGAAATTTCGCTTGGCTGACTTCGATGTGCTCCCTACATTAATTCAAAATATAGGTCGCGAACGTTCGTTTCATGTAAAATCACTTTAAACATTTTCTATTTGGATGAAAAATTCATAAGAGCTTGTGAAGAATTGCTTTTATCGGGTTCTTTAATCATTGCCAGTTTTCTGAAAGTTCGCAGAACGGAAAAGAAAATAATTTGCTCTGAAAGATAAACAGTTTTCTGTGAAAATGCACCTTCGATTAATGGAAATAACAGTCCGAGTTAAACAAGCAGATACGACAAATTTATTACTTCACCGGTCAGTAATTTGAAATCAAATTGCAAAAGCCTGAACTTAGCGTTAAATTTATATCGTACAGATTTCTCTCTCTCTCTCTCTCTCTCTCTCCCCTCCTTCCAGTCTGTATCTTCATTCTCCTCTTTTTCGTTATTTTTTCTTCTGTTAAAGGTAATCCTGGCTGCGTAGTTCACATGAAGCGACAATGCGAACAAGCAAAAAATGACGACACACAAACACAATAATGTTGCTGCTGTTGGTTTTCGCTGTTAGAGTCACATCTTTCCTTATCATCATTGAATCTTGACTACTTGTGTAGTTTATTACAGACATTGCCTGCCTGGTTGAAAGAATAGTGTTTGCACTCTAGATCCCAAAGTCTGCATACTTGAAAGCAATTCTTCATGTGGATGTTTGGGAATATGTTTTGGTCGTAAAAGTATTTCGCTACCCGATGACAGACCACCATCCTGCTTACAGGAGGCCTGAAAGGGCTTGTGTCCAGTGCTTAGTTTCCGAACTACTGCGAGTGGAATTAATAGTTTTATATTTTTATATAGTTTTGTATTGTTTAAGCAAAATGTTTCACTGAAACTGATTTTTTTTTATGGAGAAATCATCCACGAGAGGTTGATCAACTTATGGTATGCTAGTACCGAGGATGGGCAGTAAGGAACTTGTTCATATTTGACTTGAACAGCTGTGGGGTTGTATTCCTTGGGAAACACGTGGTACTAGACTGCTCCAGAGAGCAGTAATGGATGGGATAAACGAAAAATAGGAAAATTTGTTCTGCGGGTTTTGAGTTGAATGGTGAGGTCGTGCTGGTTTGCTACTGCACGCCTTTAGACGGATTTGCAAGAGGATCGCTTTTCTGATGAACAGCGGCCATAGAAGTATTTTAAAAGATGCAAGATTAGGGAGGGTGTGTGATCCGCCCTACGAAGCGTATATTTATGATACATTTGATCCGCTACACGGATCAAATGTATCATAAATATACGCTTCGTATCCATACCATTTCTCTATAATATCCAAAGATTATATTGACTTCAATGGACACTTCGTATCCATGTGATTATGGACATATATATATATATATACCATTACGTCCTGACCGGTACAGTGGTTTTAAATGCAGTCTAAAAACAAAGCTGAATTTAGTAGACGTCCCTGACCACAGACTCAGTAGGTATTGAAGATGCCGTATGATTTGAAAGACATTAGTTAGAATTAAGACTGACACGCGAAGGATTTTTATCACAGCTTTTCAAGTGAAGTGTTAGCCATTCTCATAAACAAGAAATTGGATATTTTTCCTTCCGGAAGCTAGAGTTTGCCTCAAAGCAAGCAAACCTGGCGAAAGAACGTATGAAGTTTACCGCCATAATAAAGAATAAATATGCCTGTCTTTAAATTATATCACTGTCGTTTATGTAATATTTAGAAGGCATTAAAACCTACACTAAAATATCGTTTGACCCCGACAAAATGCTATTGTTGTAAAACATGGCGCCCTTATTTATTTTTGAGGGCACAACTAGTTTCGTTTTCTTAGAAAACTTCGTCGAATGCATAACATGAAAAGAGAAATACAAAAATATACATTACAAGAGAACAACAGCTATAAATTGAGTTGCAAATGTGACTTACAACAAATCAGAAAACATTTTTAGATGTTATGATGAGTTTCAGAGAATAATTGTGGAACGAACAGAAATTGTTCTAAATACAGTCTATATTAATATCCACTTTAGCTATAACCTCTCTGATTGTTACTCCTCAGCTGTTCAACTGCGACATACACGATATCATGCACAGGTGAACGTGCTCAACAATACTATGGCATCCTGAATCCCTTCAGATATCAGCGATATATTTGCAAGTTAATTTATAACTCTTATGCATAATTTTGTATTTCTCTTTTTATGTTATGCACCGACGAAGGCGTCTAAGAAAACGAAACTAGCTGTGCGTTCAGATAACAAAAAATTTTCTATTTTATTATCCCTCAGCTTTAAGTCAATAAATTTCTTCAATTACATCACATAGTCCAGTAAATCCATTACATGAAACATATACACTATCTATCAATAGTTTTCCGAACATCCCCTGTTATTTTGAATTTATGTAACATTCCAGGTTTGTTAATAACATAAAGATCGGTGTATAGATAGCCGGAAGCAGCATTTCATCGTAGCAGTTGAATTCAGGTGGTATGGCAACACGTGAACTCAGTGACTTCGAGAGAGGTGTCATCGTGGGCTGTCACATGCCACCCGGGTCATTGCCGCTCAACTGGGGCATCCAAAATAAACGATTGGGGAAGAGACGTTCTGGCATCTCACTAGTGCAGGAAAACATCCAGGGCGGCTACCGAAAATGATTGAAAAGGATAGGGGGGTGTTAAAACGGGTGACGCCCAAAAACTGGCAACAGTCGGCACAGACCATCCGTGGTGAGTTCCAGAACTCTTCCATGGATTTCTATGGAAGAGCAGTGGCACACAAGCCGAACATCACAAAAACGAACAAGGCCGCTCATCTGGCCTGGTGCAAAGAACGTCTGAACTGGACAGTTCATGTGGAAAACGGTACTCTGCAGCGATGAATCAAGGTTCACCTGTTTCCAGTCGGATGGCAGGGTGTGGGTGGCAGTCTGGTGAATGCTTGTTACCACAGTGTATTGTGCCCAGGGTAAAGGTTAGTGATGAAGGAGTAATGGCGTGCGTATTCAGCTGGTTTGGAGTGGGACCACTGGTAGTTGTCCCTGCTTCCATGAAGGCAGATTAGTACCTTGATATTCTGGATAATCAGATGCTGCCTACACTGTGAAGTTTTTATCAAACCGGCCCACGTTCAAGTCGACAGTGCCCCGTGCCACAAAACTGCAGCTCTTATGGAATGGTATGAAGAAATAGATTTTAACACCCTAACCGGCCAGGGCATCTATAGACTTCCAACAAAATCTGGCTACGATTCTATAACACCTATTGAATAACATGGATAAGAAGTGCAATTAGGTCTCACTATTTCATCCACCATGGCCAGTAGAGAGGTTTAATCGACTGTCCTGGACTACACAGAGTCCTGACCTCAACCCCATCGAACACCCGTGGGCGAATTTAGGTTCAGAGCAGCACGTCCTCGATCTATTGCTGAACTCAGTGCTGCTTTGATGGCGAAATGGTGACAAATTCCACCTAATGTCTGCCTCACATTGGTAGCCTCCCTCCAAGGGTGCAGGAGGTGATCAAAGCCAAAAGTTGACACACCCGCTATTATGGTTCGCCTGTGTGTGTGTGTGTGTGTGTGTGTGTGTGTGTGTGTGTGTGTGTGTGTGTGTGTGTGTGTGTGTGTGTGTGTGTGTGTGTGTACACACACACACACACTCGAAAATTTCTATTGGGAATTTGTCTGCCAGCTCCACTTGAGCAATAAATCGGAAAGATTTGCACTTGAAGCCATCCTGAATATCTGGTCATGAGAACATACACAATTAACATCACAATATATTCAATAGGTTGTTCAATACAATTCAATTATTAGGAAATACTTTCGTGAATGTCCCATCCCATGTTTCATTTTTCGTGTTCGACTTCAAGGCCTTTGACGAAGTCCCTCGGTTACTTACTAACTTGTTTCATACTTATGGCAGAGCTGATAATCCTGTCTGCATTGTCCTTAAGTGTAAATTGTGCGTGTTCTTCTGCTGATTTGCCTGTTTGGAAAAATCAGATAAAGAATAACATAATTTAATATCTTTTCATTTGCACTGAATTGTTTGAAAATATTCTAGTCTTGTAGAGGGCGCTCATTATAATCTCGCTTCGAGAGAATGTTCAGAAGAATTTAATTACGGTCATTCAGAGGGACAAAAAAGGCAATTTCACACCGAAGTAAATCTCTCCTCATCCGCATGACAAATTGAACACCAAACTTAAAAGAATTTTTTTTTTCTCTTTTCCTTTATTTAGTGCTCTATTCTCATGTCATGTTTGCTATTGGGAATTCGTCAGCCAGCTGCAGTCGAGCAATAAATTCCTTTCTTTGTGCTTTGAGTTTTCTATCGCTGTTTTAATCTCGCTCCCAACAGTTTAATGATTTCTCATTAATTTAAGAGTTACCTTTTCCGGTTGCTAATAGCAACTGGAAAAAGTTACGAGATGCAAAATGGACCTCTGTAGAAATGGGAAACAATGAAGTTCACTAGAACAACAACTCAGTTTCTGATGTTGTTTTTTGTGCGCATGCGTACTTCCAGCGTTAACAAAAACATAAAAAGTTGGTTATTGAATACTGCTGGAGATTTCGCTTTATGTGTTTTTAAAGTAATTAAAATGTTTAGGACTTCGGATTTTTCTGTTAGTCTTATTTTAATTATTTTTTTATTTTCGTTCTGATTATGTAAACGTTGAATCAGAATGAGAAACATCATTAATGAATTTTCATTTGTGTTTCAAACACTTTATTTTGAAGAAATCTTTTCGTTTTCCTATCCCAGTTTCTTTAGCCTATTTTAAGGTCTTTAATTTCTTCATGTCATCATTGCTCAAAGGATTTTTTTTTGTTTGTTTATCAGTCGTTGAGAAAATGTAATGAACTTTCATTTCTGTTTAAACATTTGCTTATTCCTTAAAGGCACTTCAAAATTAATAACACGTCGTCTTCAATATTTATGATTTTTTTATTATAGGAAGAAACAGAGAAGAGTTTCTGAAAATATTCAGTGTATTACAGAAAACAAATATTTAGATAAAGGGCAGAGAAATATCTTATGAATTATTTTATTTTCTTTAAACTGTCTTTTTTAAAATTGTCTATAAACATAAAAAAAGTTAATGTCTCAGACAAATCAGTCGAGTACCGATCACTTTAAAGTGCACACGGTGTTACCCGTCATCATTTCTGTCGCGAGCTGAAAAGCCCGACTTTGAGGGTAAACTTTAAACCTAATAATTTTCCTTTCCCTGCATTTAGAGGGAAGTAGAAACCTTCCCTC
This sequence comes from Typopeltis vanoorti, assembly GCF_054136105.1. NCBI lineage: Eukaryota > Metazoa > Arthropoda > Arachnida > Uropygi > Thelyphonidae > Typopeltis > Typopeltis vanoorti. The sequence continues at coordinate 99,909,461 of NC_143566.1, forward strand.
TAGGTCGCAGTTGACCAGCTAGTATGTTCCTATAAATTTCGCTAGGTATATGCCTCTGTGTTTACTTCGTTGGCTTAATTTTTAGATCAATTTACTTTAATCTTTTAAAGTTAAAGTTAAAGTTTGGCGCGACAGGAAAAGGCCCGATCGGTCAGCGGCCAAACTTAATGTGCAGGGTGTTTCTCCCTTATTTAGTGGTTTTCCTTTTTTCCCTCTAACATCTGCTTTACGTTGTCCTGGTACATTGGCATTATCGCACTATGTATCTTCCGTCTACTTTTATCGTTCAGCCCTGGGAGGTCTTGAAGGTGTTTGGGTCGGAAGGTATTGATATCAAAAACGTTCATCCCGCCCCATTTGAAGCCTATACTGTCCTCGTGGATGTGGAGAGTTGGGAATCCCCTAACTTTGGATACTTTGTGAATACCATCTATCACTTCTTGATCATTAATTAAGGCCAAGTTTATTGTGGCCTGCTGAACTTTATGGGCTGCTATGGGTGTGGTTGGACTGTTCTGCTTTGATTTCTTCCCGTCACCCTCCTTTAAACTACCAGGGCGTTTCCCTATAGTTGTTTTAAGAATTTCTGTTGAGGTTGGTCCCTCTTCTCTTGGTTTTTTTCTCTCGGCTTCTGTATGGCTCCCTGGCCGTTTTTTTATAACTTGCGTTTCAGCGTTGCTGCTTGGAGGTGTGTTTGCATTATTCGCTATCTCCATTTTCCCTTCACTATCGGAATCATCGCTCTCAGGGTACCACTTTAGGGAAGAGTTGCTTGCAGTGGACTCTGCCATTTTAACCTGTGGTTCATTGTTGTCCTCTGCTGGGTGCTCTGTAACTTGGATAGGTTCTGTGCCTATTGTGGGGGGGTCGGTATTTTCTGCAATGTCTGTGGATAGGACTTTGCTGGGGAGGGGGGGGGAACTTTGGGTGACGTAGTTCCGTTGGTCACTGTGCACGTGGTTTCTACTGGAAGAGACGTCTCTCCGATAGATTCTGTAGCTTCTGCTATTCCTGTAGGTGTAACTGTAGAAGGAAGAACTTTACTGGGGAGGGGGGGGGGTGTCTTCAGGTGATACGTTATCTTTTGGACATTGGTATCTTCTATGATCGAGGTTTTTGCATGAATTGCAGGGTTCTGCGCATGTCATCATAGTGCCCTATGATGGCGCAATTCTCGCATCTATTTTTCGGGCAGTCCCTAGCAGTGTGGCCTCCAAGCCGGCAGCGATTGCACAATTTAATCATGCCGGAATAGCTAGCCATGACCGTATATCCTTGTATGATGACAAAGTTAGGGATATTTTTTTTTCATATTGATCTTTAAGTAAATTCTGTCCCCTTGCTCTATGTTTAATAATATGTTTAATACAAAATAACGTCGACGTCGTTATTTTGTAGAGTAGGACGAGGTATATCTGAGAGATACATTCATTATTAGCATGTGCTAAAATGCAAAAAAAAATAAAAATAATAAAGAACAAACATATTCTTTATGTCGGTATTATATTTATACCATCAAATATAATACTTGATGGTATAAATGAAGTGAATATTGACTCCAACATTATTTCAGAGCCGAATATAGAAATTACAAGAGTTTCGTGTCGAAAATATATATAGAAACTAAACGTTTCGACGGAAACAAGCATAAGTAGTGCAACTTTGGGCAACTCGTTGCAAAGGTGGAATAGGATACAAATATTTTTCCTTAGTATTTTCTATAAATGTAAAGCACATCTCCAAGAGGATATGTATGATAAAAATAACCCTTTGGCTCTCTATTTTAGTAATACATGATGGTTTATTTATTTTCAGTTACAATCTAGATATTATTGAAACAAAGAAATATAAGAATAAAAAGTTTTGTTACAAAATAAGCAAGTATCTGTCAGATCTGCCGCGACCTCCGCAGGTCAAATATCGTAAATCTTTGCATAAACACGTGTTAAACCAAACTGACAGCAACAAAAGTGCGAAATAGCACTCATAATATACTCACGCGCAGCTACTCATGACCTTCAACCTATATAAGAGATAGGGTAAAGAATATTCATGTTAACAATTAGCATGTATCTGTCAGATCAGATTCGATCTCCTGAGTGTTAAACTTGACTTAGTTATCATTAAAATAATATTGATTAAATAATAATACACCTTTTCTTAATAAGTATACCTTTATTACATCAGAATAAGTAACGATTAGGTTTTGTATTATGTTTAATAATATAATATTATATTATACGAATGTTGTACCCAACAATCATCCTGCGAGCACTAGCCAAAATCCCATTCCCTCATAAAACAAATAACCGAATACGAAGAGGAAGAACAATCATAGACTCTCAAAAGTAATCCTACTCATCGACTACCCCAAACCCAACCATACTCAAAGGGCGATCATAGCTGCTTTCTAAAGAACCCAGTTAAAAAAAAAAATATTTCAGGCAGCAGGGATCAAAGATCGAATTGATCTCAACCCATCCGGTCACATCGTCATTCGACTCTTACAAGACAATGTTGGTAAATTGTATTTATTGAAACGTGCGGAAACAAATATTGTGAACCACAGGGTGTGAAGTGTAATTATTATTATTTGAGTTGAAGATTTGTTTCATGTGAAGTGCAGTGTGCCCGTTAAGTATTGAGACAAAAATTATTATATGAAAACAAAGAACTACTCCCTCTGTCCAAAAAGAAACCGAACTTTTCGAAAATAAAAGAAACTAGTGGCGTCACCTGTTGTATCTTTTTGCTGTCGAAAGCGGCAACCTTCATTAGTGTTGTGTCAACCGTTTATGACATTTGTTTCATTGGAAGCCGAGTTTTCGTGCCGAGAGTAACAGTGTGTTTTGACGAACGGTCGGAAAATGAGTTTCAAACAGAGAGCTGCGATTGACTTTTGCGTTAATCTTGGTAACCGTTTTACCGAAAAGCCTCAAATACTTCAGAAAGCATACGGTGATGAATGCGTATCCCGTACTCAAATTTACGAGTGGTTTAAGCCATTTCAAAGTGGTCATGAGACGCTTCAGGACGACGAAAAGCCGGGCCGTCCAAAAACTGGACTGAGCGAATTTAACATCCAAAAAGTGCGTGATTTCATCAAAGAAAACCCGACATCGTCCGTGAGATTGATTGAAGATGAATTGGGGATTCCAAATTTAACTGTGCACAACATTTCGACCAAGAGTTTGGGCCTTCGTAAATTGAATTCCTGATTTGTTCCCCGCAAGTTGACCGACGACCAAAAAATGTATTGAATTGAACACTGCAAAGACCTCATTAAAATCACTCGTAAGGACTCAAACTTCCTTTAAACGAACAACCGCTACTGGTGACGAAACGTGGTGTTTGAGTATGAGCCCGAAACAGAATGCTGAGTGGAGACCACCCGAAGAGGGTCATCCGAAAAAAAAGTCGCTTGAGAAGTCAAAAGTAAAGACAATGCTGATTTGTTTTTACGATTCCCAGCGCATTATCCACAAAGAATTCGTTTCGCCTGGCCAAATGGTCAATGGCTTTGTGCAATGGATTGTTCCATTGCACAAAAGTAGTACCAAAACTGATGAGTCTAACTACTTAGCTATGAGTATCTCTGGTGTGGTAGTGAAGATTTTAGAGAAGTTGGTAAGAACTCACATACAGAAATGGGTAGACAAGCATTCTATACTCTGCAGGGAACAGCATGGGTTTACTAAAGGAAGGTCATGTTTTAGAAATGTTACGGCCGAGTTGGATAAAGGAAACGGATACACTATGATAATGTTTGATTTTTCTAAGGCATTTGATAGGATACCACACCATAGGCTGTTGCGTAAACTGGAGAATATGGGATTGGAACATAATCTATTGACTTGGATCACGGGATGGTTAACAGACAGATATCAAAATCTGGTATTCAGTGGGTGTGAATCTATCAGATTTAAGGTAACCAGTGGTGCACCTCAGGGTTCAGTTCTTGGGCCATTATTGTTCAATCTATACATTAATGACTTCAAGCAGGGTCTATCATCAGATTTGCAATTGTTTGCTGATGATGCGAAGATAGGCAGGGCAATCAGAGATGCTATTGCTATTCAGTAATTACAAAATGATTTGAATAGATTGGAAATCTGAGCAAACGAAAATGGCTGTCAGTTTAATATTAGTAAGTGTAAAGTTATGCACTTTGGCGTGATTAGAGTTCCAGCAGCATATTATATTAGCGGGGTTATGCTGCAAGAAACTGAAGAGCCAAGGGATCTTGGTGTATTGGTGGATAAGAATTTAAAGTTCAAAGGTCACATAGCAAACGTTGCAAATATAAATCAGAAGATAATTTCTATGCTGAAGCGAACCTTGACATGTAAGGATAAGGAAGTAATTTTGCCTCTTTATAAGGCTTTCATAAGACCATACTTGAATTACTGTGCGCAGATTTGGTCTCCCGGGTTTCAAGGGGGAAAAGAAGCTGCTGTGGAAAGGGTGCAAAGAAGAGTTACAATTATGGGATTTAGATTATGAGGACAGATTGCAAGTATATGGATTACAGACTCTGGTTAACAGGAGAAAGATGGGTGATATGATTGAGGTCTATAAACTTTTGAATACGTGATATAGCATTTCATATGATGAAAATTTTCGTTATATGGAAGGTGGGGAGAGAGCACGGGGGCATCCATGGAAGTTAAGGTTGTTCTCAGTCAAGAAAGGGGTAAGAGCTAGGTTTTTCTCTCAGAGAGAGCAGTGAATGAGTGGAATAACTTGCCCTTAGGGGGTGGTGAGTGCATGTAGTGTAAATGATGTTAAGGGAAGGTATGATAGCTGGGTTGGGTAATTTACAGCCTCCCTCGATGAGTCCTTGACTCCCTGGAGGTCTCAGATAATAATAATAATACTGACCATTCACTGTGGTGCCCTTTGGAACAAATTCGTGGTGTAGAATTTCACTTAGTCGAAAAACACAATGACCTTTGACTTTCTTCTGCCAGAGAGAAGACGTTCCATGCTCAGGCTTTTCGTTTCCGGATCAAACTGAAAACACCAACTTTCATCACCGGTGACAATTTTTTGCAACACATCACAATCTTGATCAACTGCATCGATGAAATTTTGACAACATGCCACCCGATGCTCTTTCTGTTCGTGTGTCAACGTGTGCGGCACAAACCTTGACCAAATCTTCCTCTTGTGCAAATCTCTTTCTAAGATTAACTGGCCGTTTCCTTAGCGACTCCAAGCAGTACAGCGAGTAGTCTAGTGGTTATTCTCCTGTCATGGACAGCGATTTGCCTAGCTTTCAGCACATTTTCATTTGTCCTTGCAGAAACTGGCGTCCACAGTGTGGTTCATCCTCCAGAGACTCCCTCCCCTCTTGAAACGTTGAAAATCAGCGGAACACCTGTGCACGACTCAGACAATCATCGCCGTAAACCTTTTTTAAGGTCTTGGTAGAATTCCGTAGCAGTTTTTCCTAATTTACAGTAAACGTTTATTGCAGCTCTTTGCTCCATGACGCAACTTGTGACACGCTCCACTCACCCACTCTTACTTCAACGGTTGCTACACGAAAATTCATGCATCACCAGACTGGAAAGTGGTACCTTTGATTACAGCACACTCTAGTGGTCAAAATTATAAATATTTTTGTTTACATGTATTCAAAGGGCTGCCCTGTAAAAAACCAATCTCACTTAACGGGCACACTGTGTACATCATTTTGCAAGTTAATTGGTATTGGTTTTTTACAGGGCAGCCCTTTGATCTAGCTTTGTAATAAAGTCACAATTCTTATGTACACTTAATCATTTATTCTATTAGAAAGAAAAAAAAAATAAGTGTATCATGTCGAGACTAAGAGTTGGCAGGGAAATGGATTCCAACTACCACTTCGGAAACTCAAAGTTCTTGGGCGTTGTGTATTTGTATCTCAGAAGATTGCTGGATTCTTTAAACTGATTATGTCGTCACTTAATTTATTCAAAGGGGTGGATTAGTTTGAGAGTTTCACTTAACTTTACTCTGTGCACGAATCGCTTATTCAAAGGAGCCTCCGTGAATCAGTGCCGAAGTCATTTAGTTGAAATGACTGATTTTAATCCGATCTGGGATACGAAGAATTTTTCAACTGGTGAAAAATTCTTCGTATCCCAGGAATCTTTCAAAGGTGAAAGATTCCCTCTTCTGGAGCAAGGTTTTCATTCCCTAAGATAGACAAAACTGGTTAGAATAACACATCCATTTACAAACATAACACGTTGACCTCATAACTTGAGTTTCTTTGGCCTTAATTCTAAACACAGTTGTTTCGGGATAGTTGAAATTTCGATGTATTTTCAGTTATTCAAATTGAAATCCAATTATCCAAATGTAGATGCCCATGAAGGACTTCGATAATTCTTCCTCCTAATGACAGTAAAAAAAAATGAAATACGCCTCAATACGAATAAAAACATAAAACTCAGTAACGAACCAAATTACAGTATTTGGAACTGCTGACTTACTGTTGGTTGATGGATAGCGCTTAAGTTGAAATTAACCTGGAATCAATCGCTTTCAATCCTTTATATCTCCATTCATATACCGGAACAGACTAGTAGTTGGTACTGTATGATGAACTGACCGACGTAAACAACTTTATTATCCATATTGAGTATCCGAACTGAATCCTCGCTAACAAGCCTTTTAATTTCAATATACATCCCGAATATCCGTCATGTTAGTTCTTATTGGCACAATGATTAGTTGCACTTACCTGAATCATGAAGTAATAATAAGACGCCTAAAATTTCAAATGTTAAATACACTGCTTGGAAAGAAGGAAATGGACACCATAGTGAAGCAGCAAACATCTATAACCATCTTAATAAGATGTGGGACATTCTTTCGCTGCGATGACGGCAGCATTTCTACGGGGCATACTTTCCACAACCGATCAGCGGGAATTTTGGGACATGCTTCCTGTAGGCATGTAACTAGTTGACTGTTGACAAGTCTGTTGACTCCTTTCCAAACAGTGCAGTTACTAATAGCGTACAGAGTCAAGTTGTAGCCTAACATGGATTTTATACATAAAACAAATACAGAATGACGTATTACTTATATTTTATTTTCTAGGTCTAATAAAATAAGCATATACATTTGAAGCGTGGTTTTCAGATCGACCATGTTTCTGTTAAAGTACAAATATTTTGAAAGGAAAATTTTGAATTCAATTATATTCTCTTATAAGCCTTGAACTGTGGTTCGAACTTGATGTTCATTAAAGTTTTTACTTATATATACGAGATACGATTATAATAACATATTAGTTCTTGTATAATTTGTAGAAGTATTTTAAATTAATTTATGAGTGTTCCACCCACGAACGTTTGTTTTTATATAGTCCAGAAACCCAACTCAAGACACTAAACATCACCTCGCTTGTTGGATTCCACTTCGGTCACTTATGGACTAAACGACAACTACTTAGCAAATATTTTCGGGACTTGAGAATTGGATCATGGAATATACTTTCTCTTTATCGATCTGGAGCCTTAAAAATGCTAGTGGAGCAGTTGAATAATTACAAGATACATATTACTACCATACAAGAGATGAGATGGACAGGAATTGGGATCATAGAAAAGAAGAATTATATTTTATAGTTGCGAAAAGAAAGATCACGTGTTTGAAACGGGATTCATTGTAAACAAAAAGACAAAACATCTTAACATAGCATTAATGCAAAATCATCTAGAATAGTACATTACGAATCAAAGGATGGTTTTTAACAACAGTTTTATCTGTGCACATGCTCCGACTGAAGAAAAGAATCATCGCGAAAAGGTTCTTTTTTATGATGATTTAGATAAGATTTATGGAGAATTCTCAAGAAGGGATATTAAAACTATTATAAGTGATTTGAATGCTAAGATAGGCAAAGAGAATACATGCATACGATAATGGAAACGGATTTGATCTTCAAGAAACAACGTTATCGGTGGTCCAATATTTAAAGGCTTTCATAAAATGACATGGAAGTTTCCCGATAACATTTCAACCAAATTGATCACCTCTTAATACATGCAAGACACTCTTCCAATTTGATGGATATCAGATCCATCTTTCTCTCACTTGGATTATTGCGCGCAGGTCTGGTCTTCTGATTTCCGTTGTAATTCTGATATATTGGAGAGAGTACAAAGGAGAGGGTTAAAAATGATATCAGGATTGTGGAATACTGAGTATGAAGACAGATTGAGAATTTGTTTAAGGCAGACACTAGCAAACAGAAGAAAGAGGATGGTATGATTCAGACTTACAAATTTCTGGAAGGGTCATGCAGGAATAGGGTGGTGCATGATTGGAATGGTTTGCCATTGGATGTTGTGAGTACAAGCAGTGTGAATGAATTCAAGAATAAGTATGATAGCTGGTGTGTGTAGTATGTGGCCTCCCTCGATGAGTCTCTGACTCCCTAGAGGTCTCTCTTAATAATAATATTATTATTATTATTAAATATTGAAAGCAAAATCTCAAATGAAAGGTTTCAATTTCAGACAGTTTGATAATACAAGAGGCTGAAGTAATCAGAAGTCAAAGCCAGATATATTTGAAAAATTAGTAAAAGCCTGTCTACTGTAACCGATAGTCAAAGTGTTGATGAAGCTTCCCTTAAAGACGTCATGGCGATAACAGCAGATATGGTGTTAGGAAAAGTTGGTAGAGCTGAATATAACTACTGGTTCGACAGTCACATATTCACATCCAACAGAATGTGAATGTGTGACTTTAGCAAAACATGAGGCATACAGACAAACGCAGCAAAGGAATCAGCTGTAATAGCTGTAAACGAAAATTCTATAGCTAAAAAAGGAAGAAATATTATAAGGACGAAATTAAGGAACTGGAGCATAGAAGTATAAACAGGATCTTCCTATTAAAAGTTAAACAGAAGCTGGAAACACTTCCAGCCTAGAACAACGTTATTTGAAATGACTCTAGATAGACAGTAGAGCATTTTGACCAACTATTGACTACTAATATATCTGATCAACTGGATGACAGATAAAATAGAGAGCCAAACAGAACTTCTCTTTTAAGTGTTATCGAACGAGCAGCAACACAAAATTCAAATATTTTTAGAGATGTTAGTTTGGTACTTCCTCGAGTATCTATCCAACAAATTAGCGTCCCCCAGTGGTACCTTGCCAAGATATGCAGTATTTAAAGAAGTTAAAAATGTTATTTATGCGATCTTGTTATTTATTGATAAAAGTTCGCGTAAAGTGCAGAGTAACATTATATATTGATGTTACTATGCACTTGATATGTTCGTTCTGCTGTAATACGTGGTTCGCTAACAGGTTTCTTTCTTGCCAATAGATGAACGAATTCTACAGTTGTTTGTAAGAAAAGGTTAAAAAATAAACTGTTTGTAAAAAAAAAAAGTTAAAAAAAATATATATATATATATATATATATATATATATATATATATATATATATAGAGAGAGAGAGAGAGAGAGAGATGTAGCAATTCAAATAGCAGAATATAATAATCTGTACTAAAAAAAGTTTTCCTAAAACGAAATAATATAATATTTTATTATTTATTACTAAATTAGATTATAAATAATTAATATCTAAGAAATAATTATTAAAAATTCTTAAAATATTAGGTTTATTCTTAAAAATCTTATTTTTTCCGAATGAAATAACTAAACACCTTATTTTGTATTACATAAGCTGGAAACATAAATCTTGACATACGTAAGATGAGTGTTTATTATTTGAGCTAGTTTTATTCCTATTTTCTTTTTCTTTATCCAACTCATTTAATTTTAACCTTCTCAAATTAAAGACCAATTTAGTTAAATAAATATGATAATAAGCTACCAGTCTGAAAAACCCTTTCTATAATCAGCAGAATGCAGATTACGAACTCATCTAAGTTTATAATTAATTTGAAAATCAACACGTGTCAGACTACATCATAATTTGTGGATGAGAGATTCGGGGTGAAGATGGTTACATGGAATTCCAAGTTTTTCAAAATAATAAAAATGAAAAATAAAATAATACTTTTAAACTGGTGATAATGCCATGTAGCACAGAATGAGAAAGACATGTTTCTATAGATGATAGGTAGGTGGACATGAATTTTGTATTTATTTAGTTCTTATGGAAAGATCCTATCAGTAAAACAGGGACGATATTCAAAACGATGATGATGATCCAGGATTCTGATGTATCTGTAAGATTATGTGTCGTTAAGATCTGTTAAGCATGGAAGCATAGCATAGCATGATAAGGTGAAACTGTCTAGACATGAAAACAATCTATAGACTATAGTGATATGGTCTTGATATATACCAAAGTTTATCCACATGGACAGGCATTTCGCTTAAGACGGTCAAAACCCCAGGCAGGCACGATTCACAGTGCTCAACATGACCAGGAGATTGCGATGGACAAGAACTTGAGATAATCTCCTGGCAATACAGTTAGCTTAAAAAACCTCTGTAAGATTTGTTTACCGCTGAGGATTGTTATTGCTTGTTTTTGGAATTATAGCTAAAGCAATTAAGGCTATGAGGCCGATGAATTATGATATCAACTTCGTGGTCTTCAGGTCACTTTTTTCGTTTTGTGAGAAGATCCACTATAGTCGCCAGATTGCCTAACTTACCTTCAGTCTCATATCACTTGCCTCTGTTTGCATCTTCCTCAAATATATCCACACCCACGTTTCATCAGAATCGGAATAATAAATTCACTCTCTGTCCAGTCGGTTCAAACGCATGCAGAATTAACTCTCCCTCACAGAGCATCATCAAACACACAGAATGAAGTCCTCCTCCTCTTCGTTCATTCCTTCCATTGCTGTCTTCTGGAACAGTCTACCATCTTGTGTGTTTCTTAATGATTACAATCTACAGTATTCAAAGTAAATGTGAACAAATTCCATCAACCTACAGTACGCTAGTTCTATAGATTGACTAACCTCTCTTTTTCAGTCAGTTGATACTGACAGTGCTATGGAGGCTTATCTTTGAGGAGAACATTCTGGGACAACAACGACAAAATACTAAATAGTCTTATTTCGGTTATTTTACTTTTTTGTTTTATTCTTTGATTTTTGTCGATCGTCCATAAAAAAAGAGAGACTGATGAAAAAAATAAAACTGAAATTGCTGAGAAAACACTAGATGAGAAGTGGAACATTATTGATTTTATTATTCTCTTTGGAGATGTGATGAAATTTTTTAAATTAAAATTTCTAAATTATAATGAAATTTTTAAAATTAAATTTCTAAATTATAATGAAATTTTTAAAATTAAATTTCTAAATTATAATGAAATTTTTAAAATTAAATTTCTAAATTATAATGAAATTTTTAAAATTAAAATTTCTAAATTATAATGAAATTTTTGAAATTAAATTTCTAAATTATAATGAAATTTTTAAAATTAAAATTTCTAAATTATAATGAAATTTTTAAAATTAAATTTCTAAATTATAATGAAATTTTTAAAATTAAAATTTCTAAATTATAATGAAATTTTTAAAATTAAATTTCTAAATTATAATGAAATTTTTAAAATTAAAATTTCTAAATTATAATGAAATTTTTAAAATTAAAATTTCTAAATTATAATGAAATTTTTAAAGTAGAATGAAAATTTTAAAATTGCTGTTTTTGAAGATGATTCCCGACTGCAGAAATGAAGCTAGATATAAAATTTCGGATCTTTCAACAAAACAATAAGATTTTTGATGAAAATCTGAAAAAAAAAAAAAAAAAGAAAATTTGAAAGTTAAAAAACAGAAATCCAATATATAGTAAGCTCTTTAATATGCATGCACTTATTTGGAAATGCAGAGAATTCTCTCGGTTTTATTCCACTTTACGAAAGAATTTCTTCAATTCATTACAAAATAAATTCACTTGATAGCGAAATTCAATGTCAATCAGGAAAATCTTTGCAAATAAATAGAAACTTCGATTAAAAACAGAGAACTCATCGCTTAATGCAATTCTTCAATTTGTTGAGATGCGCGCGTGAAAAGTTCAATTAAGTCTTTCATTCTCTTAAGAGTCCGTGTTTTACGAGCGAAATACATTATCGCCAATGAACTCCCTAATCCTTCCTAGACGATCAAGTTAACATCTTTTGAACGTAAAATCATTTTAATTTCCTTTCAATCACATGCGATATAGAGAAACTTTCGTACGTGAATAAATAAAAAGATTTCTTTATATTATTTGTAAGAAAAATAACTGCAAATAAAAAAGTATAAAGAAAAACAAGATTACTTTCATAATTTAAAATGATTTTCCTAAAATTTATAAACAAATTGGCATACACTTCTCTATTTCTAATATATGTTTACTATTCGTTTGATGTAAAAGGGTGAATGTGATTTTTGCCATGCGCCATAGAACAGAATTTCTATATAACTAGTTTTCACAGTTTGCTTGTAAACAGCTTCGAAGAAATTAAATGCGCAGTAGAATTTATAAGTAGTTTAGTTTGCTTGTAAACAGCTTCTAAGAAATTAAGTAGTTTAGTTTGCTTGTAAACAGCTTCTAAGAAATTATATTTCAAACAGAACAAATATAAGTAGTCTAGTTTGCTTGTAAACAACTTCTAAGAAATTATATTTCAAAGCAGAACAAATATTTTCATGCATACTTGATATTGCACATTTTCAAAATTAGAAGTTTTTATTTTATTTATTTTTTTTTTACCCATTGGCCATTTGATTTCATACATCTTTTCAAAATCAGATGAGTAAAGAACTAAGTTCTAAGCATCAACCTTGCACAATTCAAAATTCATTACTGAAAGATATTTCGCTAAAACAAGGGATAATATTTCTTCTATTAATTAGAGGTGTAAGAAGTAAAAAAATCCTATTGGTATTTTAATCTCTTAATAGCCAAAAATTAGGGCAATAAATATGGTGGTAATGAATTAACCACTCATATACATAAGCTAGTAAATTTAATATGAGAAAAAGAAGAGATACCCGTAGTAATGGAAAAAATCGCTAATCATTCCACTTATAAAAAGGGAAACAAATGTGAATGGTGGAATATTGCTACTGTCACTAGGCTACAAAATTTTAGCTAATATTACACTAGAAAATCTTACCTTCAGCTGAAGAAATTATTGGTGGATATCAAGCACGATTTCAAAGAAATAGATCAACAGTTGACCAAATATTTTTACTAGGACAGATACTAGAAAATGGGAATACAATCTGCAGGTCCATATTTTATTTGTAGACTTTAGAAAAGCACATGATAGCATTCGTAGAGAAGGCCTTTAAGGAGTATTAGATGAACTAGGAATACCTCTTGAGATAATGCGTCGAATTAAAATTTTCATCACTGACAGCCAGTATTAGCTAATGAAACTAGATCTGAACCTTTTGATATTAAGACAACATTGAAGCAAGGAGATGCCCTTTCGCCTTTTAACTTAGCATTAGAAGTATGTGTTCGGGAAATTATAAAAAAACAAAACAAAAACAGAACAATAATATTAGGATATGCAGATAATATTTGCCTTGTTGGAGAAAATGTTGAAGACATTAGAACAACATTTAGCAAATTCAAAACTGCTGCTGAAAAACTAGGATTACAAATCAACCAGGAGAAAACTGGATATTTAAAAGTATGCAGAAATCACAATTAAGAGGGAAATGACTATTTTAAACAGGGGCGGCTGGTGCATAGGCACTGCGGAACTGCAGCACCCCCAACTTTTCTGGATATATAAATATATTTATTAATTTATTTATATTTGCTTGTAATATTTAATTTTATCATCAACAATCCTATACAATTCTCTTATTTTGTATAAAAAATAATAAAAATCCATCTTGTAGCACTTAGGAGGGAGAAGGACGCTAGCAGCACTGCGTTTACCACAGGGTCGTATTGCTACGCGCGTAAGAATATGCACGTCATAGTGAGATGCGAGCTATTAGCGTAATGCAGCACTGTCCGTCGCGCAGTTCCACTGTGGTCTATATGCAGTTTGCGCCAGTAGTAGCGTGTTCGTAGTGCTCATCGTGTTTACTCCGTCTCTTTAAATATTTGGACATTACAATCAAAGACACAACATTTGTTATAGTTTTTATTTTAGAACATTATTGGGGTTATGATAATGGATTTTATTTTTAAGTTATATTGAATTATACCAAACTGTATAATTTTATCTCTAATGAACAATATGTTTTCATGTTTAATTTTTTTTTTAATTTTTATCATAATTTTGATGTTTTTTCCAAACACGTATACACTGTACTTACAGTGTGTATGTATATTTCGAAAGTTGCAGCACCCCCACGATTTCAAGCCACGAGCCGCCACTGATTTTACCATTGATAACCTGAAATTTAAAAGTTTCATCTCCTTCAAATATCTTGGAACATTAATTACTCAAAATAATAAAATAGTTCAGAAATAAAAACTAGAATATATGCCTCTGATAGATCTTATCATTCAGTGCATCATTTATTATCCTCCAAAATTCTATTAAGGAGAGTTATAACAGAAAAATTGAAGACAATCGTTAGATCTATTGTTTCATATGGAGCATAACAGACCAAATACAAAATCGTTGTAGATCTTTGAAAATAAATTCCTCAGTCTATCGACTTGTTATCACTTGATAACACAACACGAAAATGGAGAAGACATAACCAAGAACTGTATGAACTCTATAGATCCCCACTTCTAGCTGATGAAATTCCAGCAAACAGATTGATGACTTGAACGTGTTGAAAGAATGGGTGAGGAGAGGATGGCTAAACGAGCATTCAAGATGGAGCTGGCGGAAAGCGACCCCGAGTAGACGGCGAATGCATTGGAAGAATAATATCTAAAAAGACTTAGATCAGATGGGGACCCAGAACTGGAATGAAAAAGCTCAAGACTAAAATGAATGAAAGAAGGTAAATGCAGCAAAGAGCCTTAGATGATAATCTAGATAAAGAAGAGAATAATATCTAAAAATTAATAAAACATTAAGTTTTAAATATAGTCGTTTCCGCACATCAATTAGTTGGGTTTTTGCAGTCGCCCTGGAACACATCGTTCGATGAAAAATGCCTTTTTAGTATTATTATTATTATTATTATTATTATTATTATTATTATTATTATTATTATCAGAGCTTATCCTCAGATAAGCTCTGATAAGCTTTGAGGAAGAAAATTACTAACTTGCAAGTATCTATTATACACACTTGTAATGCGTTATAAATATAATATACATGTAATTACTACAGCAACTATGTATGCAATTCATCTGAGACATAAAAAAAAAATTTTGTATAATCCTTATTGTAAATACTGTAAATATTATTATTGTATGTAACTTATACTGAGACATAATGAAATGTTTTTTAAAAAAAAAATTATTATTACACTCAAGATAACTATTGTATATATATGTGTAAATATTTTAGCAGTGAACAAAAATATTATTTATTTAAAAAAATTATTATTATTTAAAAATAATAACTCGCCAGCATTTGTTATTCACAATTGTAATGTATTATAAATATTATGCATATATATATTTTTTATAATATATTACAATATTTATAATATATTACAATACACTATTGTTGTATCTATGTATGTAATTTATCTGAGACAATAAAATGTTTAAAAAAAAATATTATTATTATTATTCGCACAATTGAATAACAGTCAAAACAAGACATTTAAACAACAATTTGACTGGGAATGATACAGAGCAATTCAGATTTTACCCAAAAATCTAAAAATAGTCTGTCAGGTTGCGTCGTAAAATATGGACTGTTCCAAGTAATGCCGTTATTTTTACATCACATGTGATTAATTCGTTGATGTTTAATTCTTGTAAATAGTTGGATAGCTTCTTTGAAATTGCACCAAGCGTACCGATAACTATTGGATTAACTTTGGTGTGTTTAAGCCACAGCCTGCCAACTTCGATTGCCAAATCACGATATTTAGTAATTTTTTCCAGTTCTTTGTTGTTAATGTTGTTATCACTGGGTACTGTGATATCGATAATCCAAACCTGTCGATGTTCGATAATTGTGATGTCAGGTCTGTTGTGTTCCAAATGCCGATCAGTTTGTATTCTAAAGTCCCAGAGAATTTTTGCTGTTTCGTTTTCCAATATTGTCTCTATTTTATGCTGCCACCAGTTATCAGTAGGAAAGGCATTTTTTTTTTGCATACATGCCAATGAACTATTTTGTCCACTTGATCAAGGCGGTATTTATAGTCACTTTGAGCTATCTTGCTGCATGCACTGATTAGATGTTCTACAGTTTCATATTTCTGATCGCATAATCTGCATTTACTGATATTACTGATGTTCAAAATGTGTGCTTTTATTGCATTAATTTGTATCGCCTGTTCTTGAGCTGCTAGAATAAATACTTCTGTTTCTCTTTTTTAATGTATCCATATTGTAACCGTTGCCCCGTCTTAGTCATATCAAGTTTTTCCTCAGTATCTCGAGGAAACTGGCCATGCATTTATCTAAACCAAATTCCATTTTGATGTACTGACTGAAAATATGAACTGTGCTCAAAAAGAGTCTATTTATTGTGCCGATGTTCCATATAACTTCAAGTCATCCATATACAACAGATGGGAAATTTTAATATTATATTTAGGAATTTCATATCCAAGTTTCTGTTCCTTCAAAATCATAGACAAAGGCATGAAAGAAATGTTAAAGAGCAATGGTGACAAGGAATCACCGTGAAAAATCTACGTTTAATGCTAATATCTCCGAACCGTTCATTATTGACCATTGAAGTTGTTTTCCATGATTTCATAGTAGCAGCCAGAAACGAACATATGTTTTTGCTAATTCCAAATATGTTTAGTGATTTTAGGATCCAGGAGTGTGGGAGGGAATCGAATGCTTTCTTATAGTCTATCCATGCCATGTTTAAGTTAACCTTTCGTTTTTTTTTTGAGTTTCTCAGGATCATTTTATCAATAAGGAACTGATATTGCCCCCCTCTAGATTTTTGAAAATTGCCTTTTTCTTCAATCGGATAAATCTGATTTTCTGATAAGTGGTGGCATATGGAATTTGCTATGATTACAGTGAACAACCTAAGAACAGTTGATGCATGTTATTGGTCAATAGTCTCTTGGATCCGGATCCTTATTTTCATGAAGAGAAACGTAGGCCCAGATATTATCCAGTCTTCTACTGAGCCTGACTGCAACAAATAATTAAATTGTTCTGTCATTCGATCATGTAGACTAGTTAGATGTTTCAACCAACATACATGTATTTCGTCTTTGCCAGGCGCACTCCAGGTTTTTAATTTCCTAGCTTGTGCACTGACCATTCCTTTAGTGACAATAGCATTTTCATTTGTTTTTGTTTCATTTCTGATTCTATTTCCTTAATCCATGAAACATGTGTATTGTGTTCAGTAGGATTATCCCAGACTGACTTCCAAAATTTCAGTGTTTCTTCTGGTGAATGATTGTTTGCATTTGTATTTCTCTGGAGAGACTGAAGAAGTGAAGTTGGTTCAGTCGAAATTCCATATTGTGTACATATTGATTTATTCTTGCTTCACATCTTTTAATTTTCTGTGCAGCTACCATAATTCTTTGTTTTAGCTCTTGGATAAATTCAGCAATATTTTGTTGGCTAAATTATGTGTTTATCAATTTGTTTTTGATGCTATTATTTTTCAGCCGTCCTTCTTTAAAACTCTTTAAGTTGCTCCGATCAGCTCGAAGTTTGTTAACATTTCGTTCCAATCGGATTTTCCATGGTGCATAATGTTTCATCCTCGGCTTTTGCTCTTGCAATTTGCGACCAAACTTCATTGTAATGATATAGTTCAAATCAGTTTCCTTTATACTTTTATTTCTGATTGTTTTAATCACAGCATTTGCGTGTAAGATGAGTTTTATAGCTTAGATCTACGCAACGCCTTTAAAGATGGTAGTCTTATACGGTCATTTATGGCGTACATATGTTCCAATATCCCTGACTTCATTTTACACTGTACTTCTGTCAAAACATTCTGAGGGGTATCGTCAGCTTGATGCTCACTGAGTTGAATTTCGAGGTTAAATGTAGCTACCTCCTGATGATTTGTTGTTACAGGAGCTGTTGGTTTATTACGTAAGGTTTGAAGTTCAGTAAATATTTTGTTGCAAAAATGAAATTCTTTTGGTCCATAAGTTTTTGTTCTGTTATTGCAGATTCTGAAATTTTCTTTCCAAGTAATGTGCATACGCTTTCTAAACCCCGTTTATCTGTTGTTAATTTGTAAAAACATTTCATAACTTTCGTGTTTTTTTTTCTTTCTTTCTACATTCCATTTTTCACGTTTGGTTTTTTCCAGCCGCTTTTCAACTTCCAGCTCTAGATGCACAGAACCGAGCAAGGAGAGCTGGATCCACTTATCGCCTGATGCCCAGGATCCCCAACATCTGACGCAATCTTTGATGACCGGAGTGTCGACCGATTCAGTATGGATTTCTTCTTTCTTTTCTCAATTAAAATGGAGGATGAAGCACTGTTAGTCTGGCTACTGAGTTCAGATCTGTCTAACAAGGGTGGCCGTGCTGGTATTTATGTTACTGCCAGCGCAGCTCTCAACATCATTGAAGCACGCAAGTCCCACCGGCACTACAAGGCCGTGTTCCTTGGACAATTATTATTATTATTATTATTATTATTATTATTATTATTATTATTATTATTATTATTATTATTATTATTATTATTATATTTAATTAACAGAGTTCATAATCAAAAAGTAGAAAAAATCTGCAAAGAATAATCATACCTTTGACTGGCAAAATATCTAATTCTTACCTTGTTCTCTACAGCACATGGATATTGCCACGTCAATATGCACATTTATATTCGGCTACAATAATACTTGGTATATCGTGTTACAGATGTCTGTGTTGTCTGAAGCAAGACGCAAGACGTTTCTGACTATAAGGGTGGGAGCGATTTAAAGGATGGCCTTGGGTCTCCTATATTTGGAGAAGTCTGTTTCATCATAATTTGCTGCTTGTTGCACTAATTCATTTGGATGTGAAGAGAAGAACTTTACTGCTGAAGACTGCAGGAAAGAGTAGATGTAGGGGATATTTGTATCCCGATGGAGTTGGACATTTCTGATATACCATGGTGCGTTTAAGATCATGCGGAGACATTTGTTTTGCATTTTCTGTAGTTTGAGGATATTTGTACTTGAGGTGTGGCTCCAGGCTGGGGACGCATAAGTAATAATGGGTCGAATCATCAACTGATAAAGGAGCAGTTTTATTTTGGTATCCAGCTTGCTATTCCTATTGATAAGAGGGTAAAGCTGTGCAATGACTCTTGCTTTTGTACATGAGGCTTTTATATGTGAACTGAAAGTTAGTTTTCTGTCCAGCAGTACACCCAGATATTTCGCTTCTGGTTTCCAGGGAATCTTGGTATTAAATAGGAAGATGTCATCTTTGGGAGATATTGTGTTTTTAGTGAAGAGCATGGCGATACTCTTCTGAGGGTTTACTTGCAATCTCCATTCCGAGAACCAGTGCTCTAATATCTGCAGGTTTTCTTGCAGTTTCTTGGTGACAAGGTGCGGTTTAATAGATTTGGTTAGTATAGTTGTGTCATCTGTGTATAGGGCAATGATAGATGACACTGGATTGTGGGGAATGTCCACCATGTAAATCATGAAAAGTATCGGTGTCAGTAGGGACCCTTGAGGCACTCCTGCCAAGATTCGTGGCTGGGTAGATAATATATCATTTAGTTTGACTTGCATTCGTCTGCCACTAAGAAATGACTTTATAATTTGGACTAGATCTAATGGAATGCCAGCTAAAATCAACTTGTATAGTAGTCCAAAGTGCCAGAATTTATGGAACGCCATTTCGAAGTCAAGAAAAACTGCTCCGGTGTATTGGTGCTAATTGTGACTTGCGGTAATGAATTCGATTAGTCTATGAATTTGTTGGGTGGTACTGTGAAACTGGCGAAAACCAAACTGTTCTGAAGGAAGGATGTTTAATTTTTTTACTGAAAGTTGAATTCTGGAAAGGATAGCTTTTTCTGCTATTTTGCCCAGATTAGATATCAGACTTATGGGACGATAACTTTGAGGCTGCTGAGGATCCTTTCCAGGCTTGTATATAGGAACTACGTCTGCCAACTTCCATGCAGAGCGAAAGTACTTAAGCCTGAACATAACATTTATTATGGTTGTAAGATGTACGATGGCCTTTCGGGGTAGTAGTTTAATATCTTTGTTGGATATGTCGTCAGGTCCTGGAGCTTTTTTATTCTTTAAATTCTTTATAATGTCATAAATTTCAGCTGGGGAAGTAGTTCTATTTTTAAAGAGTTTTATTTTTATTTTTGATATTTCGTAACAGTTTACAAAAGGTTTGATCACCGGGTGAAATGGAAGCTAATTTATCTTCCCATAGTTTGTTTCTCTAGATCTTCAGTGTATCTCTCACTGCACCATTCAACTGGTTGAGTAACTTTTTTCCCTGGGGAGCCCTGGTATTAAAGTATCTTTTTCTTGTCTTATTTTTTCCCTGATTAAGTTCATAATATCTTCTGGAAGCCTTTTCGGCTTAGAAGTAAGTGTATTTGAGATGATAGATGATAAGACTGCATTGATTTCTTGAGTAAATTTATTGATTGCAGAATCCATTTCTTCTTTAGAGTTAATATGAGCAACAGGACCAAAGTAGTTTGGGAGCACATTGGATAGTTTTTCCCAAGCTATGATGGTGTGAGGCGGGGGGAACAGTCCCTTCTGGTTGCCTAATTGGAGCAGAATAGGGTTGTGGTCAGAAGTTAATTCGTCAAGTGAATCCTAGTTGTACTGCAGTTTGACATTTTGGAGGACAGCTATATCTAGGAGGCCACAGGAGCCAATTGGACTGATATGAGTTGGAATAGAAGAACCAGCCACAGCTATTCAGTTGAAACTTGAGTAGTTAAACAGTATGCGGCCATTTTTGTTGGTAGATTTACTGTTCCAGGGAGGATGTTTTGCATTGAAGTCTCCAGCGATGATGACCGGTCCTTTTACTCCAACGATGGCATCCCGATCTGAGGTCAACAATGTTTTTAATGGAGGGTTGTAAGCAGCAAAAATATTTAGGTTTCCAATTGAGGTTGTGAGGGGACATTAATGCCTGTGATTTCGAGGTTGTAGGGTTAGTTATTGAATAATGGTTGATATAGTTTTAGATAAGGGTGGCTGTACCTTTACCTCTATAGTTAAGTCTGGCGTTTCTGTAAATCCGATACCCTCTGATTTTTATGTTGTTGGCAGGTCTCAGGTGAGTTTCATTGATTAGAAATATGTCTGCATTATATCTATGATTGAATTTCTGGATTTCCAACACTTTGTTTTTATACCGTTGGCGTTCCAAGCGATAATCCTAAGCGAATCTGGAGTTATGTTTTCCCATGCATCAGAGAGTGCAGATAATATGGATTGGGTTTGCTGTAAAAATCTTTTTTTGTAACACTTAGTGATGGATTTGTGTTGCTGAAATCCTGCAGCATATTTGCCAGAGAAGAGATGATAATAGCTGATAGATTTGAATATGGATTAGCTAAGTTCCGGGTTTGTACTATCTGTTTAGAGCGGGCCACATCAGCATATGTTCTCGCTTGATGTTGAAGATTCATTTTCTTAAGGGCTGTTAATGGTGGGCGAGCACCTGCTGTCATGTTCTCACTTTTGGAGGACTGAGGAGCCTGAACTTCAGGAACTCTCGCACTAGATGACGAGGTAGATTGATTATTTGGATCGTTCCATCTGTTTTTGGAGTGATGTATACACCCTCTATAATTAGCAGGATGAGGACCCCCACAATTAGCGCACTTATCCGGGGTGGATTTTGGCTTGGTGCAGGTGCTTGTGGGGTGATTCTCGCCGCATTTTAAGCATCTTTACTGGGCTTTGCATAGCTTCTGGGCATGGCCAAATTTTTGGCATCTGTGGCAATGCCCAGAAGATGCTCTCTTTTGTAATGGTTCTGGAATGATTTTATGTCCACAGATTCATATTAGATTGTATATATCTTTGTAAATATTATGAATCTCTACTAAGACTAGAGGCATAGGTGTCCTATTTGACCTGAACATTCTAGGACCTTTATGGGGGGGGGGTAGATCCTGTAAGTTGAGGTCCGTAACTATTTCATCCGTGTAAATATTCTCGGAGACTCCTCTTAGGACCATTTTCAGATTTTTTTTCGGAGGCAAGTGGAATCGTGTGATATTTTGTTCCTCTTAAGTCCAGCTGCTTTGTAAGATTTCTATAATCAGCCACCGTGGCTGGCTGAATTTTTATGCCCTCATCTACGGTACATTTTTAGCCGATCTATAACTTATTTGTAAGTTAGCCATGATGGTTCTTAGTGTTGTCCATCTCTGCCTTTCCCTTAGGATAATCGGTGGTACCTTTTCATTGGGGAAGGCAGAGGGATCTGAAATGGGAGTGTCCTCATCCATACTAACATCATTTGTTGGCTCAGCAACGAGAGTTTTTCGCTTCTTACGAGCGTGGATCTCTCCTTGATCAGAAGGATTAGAGGCAGAGACAACTAGATTGAGTTTTTCCTCCACTTGAGGAGAGTCTTCATTTTCCTCAACATCGACCTCAGGTGAAGAACATAAGTTTAAGTAGCCGGGCCAATCTCGTTCAAATTTCTTGAGAAGCTTTTTAACAAAAGTGAGTGCTAGCCCTTTATCGAGTGACTCCATAATGATGTCGGGGTCGATTATGCTAGTAGGCCATTTCAGCTTGAACTTCTTTTGGAGTTTATTAATGAGTATAAGAGCCGGCTCTTTATCGAGCAAATCATTGACGACGTCTAGGTCAGACACGCTCATATCGATTTAATTGCGTGTGAGCGCTAGTAGAAATCCCACAGGTCTAGAGACCTGCCAGAAGAAATTTTGTAGAAAATCCCGCAGCCGCAAAGGACTGCCAGCAATACCAAGCGTAGGCTAAACGAAGCAATAGCAATTAAATTGCACCAAAAATCAAAGCCTTACCTTGTGCTACACTATCAGTAATCAGATGAGTCCCTTATGTCTTTTCTGAGCAGAACGACATATGATTATATTTAAATATGAGCTTGTCATTCAAAAGCACTCATAGAAAAAAAACACAAACCATTCACACATATAATAATAATAAACGTTCAGAATGACGAAACCCTAACACTCGAACAAACCGTGTTGTCTAAATTTTGAAGTGCTGCAATATCTTCGCATTTTATTTGAGAAAAATTAAGGTATCCTTGGAATAAAGCAGCCTTAGATAACAGGTGACAAATAACATTTTTATAAATCTTCCCATATGTATCAAAACTAAGAAAAAAATAAATTTTATAAATATTGTGTCAAATGCTCTGTTGTTAATTTCAATTTTGTGCGCAGAATCTATTGTTGTCATGGAAGCAAGACGTAATACCTGTATTAACTTAAATTCGATAAAATCTATGGAAATTATATAGATTAATTAAAAATATTTTTTTCATCTAGAGGATGTATTTAAATTCAGTATTATTTTTATAATGATGCAATAATAACTATGTAAAATTGTAACAGAAAGATAAAGACTATGTTTCATATCCAGAAGAACTACAGTTTAAATTTCATGCGAGTTTTAAAATACTTTTTTAACAAAATATCGTTCGTGTTGTATTCAAGTAGTTAATTATATGTGACAAGGAAGAATATTCTGGTTTTAATTTTTTTTTTTACGTAAGTCTTGAAAGCTATAATTGCAGAGCCTGCAGGTTCTGCAACATCTAAGGGTATTGAATAGACAAGTGGATAAAACAAAACAAATAAAAATTGATATTTATTTATTGAACAGCTCCAGATTGTATTTCTATTTGAGGAAGACTGTTCAGCTCGATAAAGAAAGATGGAAAAAAAGAGGGCAAGAAAATAATTTGTGGGTTAGAAGTGAAACTATATATTGGACAACAGAACAGTACATATGTTTCTACAATCAAATTGAAGTCTCTAGTTCTGGGAGATCTTGAGGCTTCGAATGTTCAAGCAATACATGGATTGTCAAATGAAAAACAGTAATGGAGCGTCTGGTCATCAGCCAAACTATGAACAGGATTACGACGGTAGGAAGAGAGTGAGGTATAGAGCCTTGAGATTCCACTCAGAGTATCTGAGCACTGGATATATCCATCCACGAACTCCTATGGTAGTCTATAGTCTACAGAAGGATTTAATAAGCAATCCTTGATTCCAGATTCCACCAAATAATCTGGACATACTAATACGTATAGATATAATATAAGTTCCTTATATGGGTGTGGGAAAGGGATCTAGTATGGATCTTTTGAGCAACGGAATTCATAATGGTAATTCTACTTCTTTTCCAGCATAACAATAAATATCACGCACACAGTGCCACTGAGTTACTTTGAGAGAGTGGATTTCATTTAGTTCTTAAGTAAATTAGTTTTGTTATAAGAATTAGCTCCGTTTTCCCATTGCAGCTAACGCAGTTTCAGAAAGTTCCCCACATGCATCTCATGATCTCGGTAATGTTCGCAATAATTTCCGCTTTGTGTGTCTCTTTGCATTTCAACTGACGAAACCCAGGCTTTCAGTGAGAATTTTAATGCGAGTTCCTTTTAATTAGTTTAATCATTACAAAGACGCCGCCTCTGTTTATCCAATGCAGGTAACAATATTTGCAGACCCAACGTAAACGAAATAAGACAATATAAATTGTCTTATTAATTAAAATGATGAGGTTGATAAAAATTTACGAAAACATGTTTTTTATTTTTAAAAAATAAGTTTTCCTAAAAAAAAGCGGAAATCCTTACTTTATTAAGCCAATATAAATTTTCAAGAAATTCATTTAAACCCATTACAAAAGTGTTGTGTAGAGTTTCAATAAATTGTTAAAAATGTTAAAATACAAATTCTTTAATGATTGTTATCTTAAATGACTTAATTCTTAATTTTTAATACCGATTCTACATGTGAAACTTTATAAACTAGCCTTGGCACAATTGATTTGGATGCCTGATAGTAAGCATTATATAATCCAGAAACCCTTTGATGGAAAACATGCATTCAACTTTGTAAGTCACTATCCCTAAATCTTAGATGACTTAAACGTCATTTAACTTTCATTTAACATATGTGATTTGACCTCCTGTGACCTGCATTTGACCTTTGCATGACCTTTTAATGCGTTTAAAAAATACATGTTTGGTTTCTAAAACAGCACTCTTGGATTCACCGATGAATCTACTTCATTCATGGTATGAATATATTATAGGCGTTCAGCTTTTGAGTGCCATTCACATTTAAACCAATACAATAGATCAAAGAATTTCAAAGAAGAGACCAGTAGTGTCCGGCAAGTTGGATAAAAGATATTTGTTAAAATATCTTTTATCCAATAAGATATATATCAGATCAGCTTAAGACAACAGAATACACTATATTATGTTTGAATATCATCAAATCCTTTAAGACATTAAACC